>NW_026286962.1:40000-47500 GCF_023373465.1 Oncorhynchus keta | reverse complement strand
CAGAACAGAGGACAACCTCTCTAACCCTAACCTTAGTCTCTCTCCCCTCAGAACAGAGCACAGCCTGCTATCATCAGAACAGAGCATAGACTCTCTAACCCTAACCTTAGTCTCTCTACCCTCAGAACAGAGCACAGCCTCTCTAACCCTAACCTTAGTCTCTACCCTCAGAACAGAGCACAGCCTCTCTAACCCTAACCTTAGTCTCTCTACCCTCAGAACAGAGCACAGCCTCTCTAACCCTAACCTTAGTCTCTCTACCCTCAGAACAGAGCACAGCCTCTCTAACCCGAACCTTAGTCTCTCTACCCTCAGAACAGAGCACAGCCTCTCTAACCCGAACCTTAGTTTCTCTACCCTCAGAACGGAGCACAGCCTCTCTAACCCTAACCTTAGTCTCTCTACCCTCAGAACAGAGCACAGCCTGCTATCATCAGAACAGAGCACAGCCTCTCTAACCCGAACCTTAGTCTCTCTACCCTCAGAACAGAGCACAGCCTGCTATCATCAGAACAGAGCACAGCCTCTCTAACCCGAACCTTAGTCTCTCTACCCTCAGAACAGAGCACAGCCTCTCTAACCCTAACCTTAGTCTCTCTACCCTCAGAACAGAGGACAACCTCTAACCCTAATCTTAGTCTCTCTACCTCAGAACAGAGCACAGCCTCTCTAACCCTAACCTTAGTCTCTCTACCCTCAGAACAGAGCACAGCCTCTCTAACCCTAACCTTAGTCTCTCTACCCTCAGAACAGAGCACAGCCTCTCTAACCCGAACCTTAGTCTCTCTACCCTCAGAACAGAGCACAACCTCTCTAACCCGAACCTTAGTCTCTCTACCCTCAGAACAGAGCACAGCCTCTCTAACCCTAACCTTAGTCTCTCTACCCTCAGAACAGAGCACAGCCTCTCTAACCCTAACCTTAGTCTCTCTACCCTCAGAACAGAGCACAGCCTCTCTAACCCTAACCTTAGTCTCTCTACCCTCAGAACAGAGCACAGCCTCTCTAACCCTAACCTTAGTCTCTCTACCCTCAGAACAGAGCACAGCCTCTCTAACCCTAACCTTAGTCTCTCTACCCTCAGAACAGAGCACAGCCTCTCTAACCCTAACCTTAGTCTCTCTACCCTAAGAACAGAGCACAGCCTCTCTAACCCTAACCTTAGTCTCTCTACCCTCAGAATAGAGCACAGCCTGCTATCATCAGAACAGAGCACAGCCTCTCTAACCCGAACCTTAGTCTCTCTACCCTCAGAACAGAGCACAGCCTCTCTAACCCTAACCTTAGTCTCTCTACCCTCAGAACAGAGGACAGCCTCTCTAACCCTAACCTTAGTCTCTACCCTCAGAACAGAGCACAGCCTCTCTAATCCTAACCTTAGTCTCTCTACCCTCAGAACAGAGCACAGCCTCTCTAACCCTAACCTTAGTCTCTCTACCCTCAGAACAGAGGACAACCTCTCTAACCCTAACCTTAGTCTCTCTACCCTCAGAACAGAGCACAGCCTCTCTAACCCTAACCTTAGTCTCTACCCTCAGAACAGAGCACAGCCTCTCTAACCCTAACCTTAGTCTCTACCCTCAGAACAGAGCACAGCCTCTCTAACCCTAACCTTAGTCTCTCTACCCTCAAAACAGAGCACAGCCTCTCTAACCCTAACCTTAGTCTCTCTACCCTCAGAACAGAGCACAGCCTCTCTAACCCTAACCTTAGTCTCTCTACCCTCAGAACAGAGCACAGCCTCTCTAACCCTAACCTTAGTCTCTCTACCCTAAGAACAGAGCACAGCCTCTCTAACCCTAACCTTAGTCTCTCTACCCTCAGAACAGAGCACAGCCTGCTATCATCAGAACAGAGCACAGCCTCTCTAACCCGAACCTTAGTCTCTCTACCCTCAGAACAGAGCACAGCCTCTCTAACCCTAACCTTAGTCTCTCTACCCTCAGAACAGAGCACAGCCTGTCTACCCTCAGAACAGAGGACAACCCTCTCTAACCCTAACCTTAGTCTCTCTACCCTCAGAACAGAGCACAACCTGTCTACCCTCAGAACAGAGAACAGAGCACAACCTGTCTACCCCCAGAACAGAGAACAACCTGTCTACCCCCAGAACAGAGAACAGAGCACAACCTGTCTACCCCCAGAACAGTGAACAGAGCACAACCTGTCTACCCCCAGAACAGAGAACAACCTGTCTACCCCCAGAACAGAGAACAGAGCACAACCTGTCTACCCCCAGAACAGAGAACAGAGCACAACCTGTCTACCCTCAGAACAGAGAACAGAGCACAACCTGTCTACCCCCAGAACAGAGAACAACCTGTCTACCCCCAGAACAGAGCACAACCTGTCTACCCTCAGAACAGAGAACAACCTGTCTACCCCCAGAACAGTGAACAGAGCACAACCTGTCTACCCCCAGAACAGAGAACAACCTGTCTACCCCCAGAACAGAGAACAGAGCACAACCTGTCTACCCCAGAACAGAGAACAGAGAACAACCTGTCTACCCCCAGAACAGAGAACAGAGCACAACCTGTCTACCCCAGAACAGAGAACAACCTGTCTACCCCAGAACAGAGCACAACCTGTCTACCCCCAGAACAGAGAACAGAGCACAACCTGTCTACCCCCAGAACAGTGAACAGAGCACAACCTGTCTACCCCCAGAACAGAGCACAACCTGTCTACCCCCAGAACAGAGAACAACCTGTCTACCCCCAGAACAGAGAACAGAGAACAACCTGTCTACCCCCAGAACAGAGAACAGAGCACAACCTGTCTACCCCCAGAACAGAGCACAACCT
Organism: Oncorhynchus keta; assembly: GCF_023373465.1. Classification (NCBI taxonomy): domain Eukaryota; kingdom Metazoa; phylum Chordata; class Actinopteri; order Salmoniformes; family Salmonidae; genus Oncorhynchus; species Oncorhynchus keta. The sequence continues at coordinate 44,693 of NW_026286962.1, read as the reverse complement.
GTCTACCCCCAGAACAGAGAACAACCTGTCTACCCCCAGAACAGAGAACAGAGAACAACCTGTCTACCCTCAGAACAGAGAACAGAGCACAACCTGTCTACCCCCAGAACAGAGAACAGAGAACAACAACTGTTTCGACCCTCAATCACCGGTCAGGCAGTATCACATTTTCATTTCATTACAGTACAACGGTTTGATTTGTTTGATCGTAGCTAGCTACATAGCCGTCTTTGTTTCAAAGATAATTGTGTAGTCTAGACCGATTTCCTAGGTTAGCTAGCCAGCTATTGTCGTTCTTTTAACTCAACGTAACGTAAACAACACTGCTAGCTAGCCAGCTAGCCCCCCGAATAGCAGCACTGTAGAATTATTACACTCAACGGAACGACTTGATTAGTGTAGTGTCAACAACGCAGCTACTGCCAGCTAGCCTACTTTAGCAGTACTGTATCTTTTAATCATTTTAGTCAATAGGATTCTTGCTACGTAAGCTTAACTTTCTGAACATTCGAGACGTGTAGTCCGCTTGTCATTCCAATTTCCTTGCATTAGCGTAGCCTTTTCTGTAGCCTGTCAACTATGTGTCTGTCTATCCCTGTTCTCTCCTCTCTGCACAGATCATACAAACGCTCCACACTGCGTGGCCGCGACCACCCTAACCTGGTGGTCCCAGCGCGTACGACCCACGTGGAGTTCCAGGTCTCTGGTAGCCTCTGGAACTGCCAATCTCGGCCAACAAGGCAGAGTTCATCTCAGCCTATGCCTCCCTCCAGTCCCTTGACTTCTTGGCACTGACGGAAACATGGATCACCACAGATAACACTGCTACTCCTACTGCTCTCTCCTCGTCCGCCCACGTGTTCTCGCACACCCCGAGAGCTTCTGGTCAGCGGGGTGGTGGCACCGGGATCCTCATCTCTCCCAAGTGGTCTTTCTCTCTTTCTCCCCTTACCCATCTGTCTATTGCCTCCTTTGAATTCCATGCTGTCACAGTTACCAGCCCTTTCAAGCTTAACATCCTTATCATTTATCGCCCTCCAGGTTCCCTCGGAGAGTTCATCAATGAGCTTGATGCCTTGATAAGCTCCTTTCCTGAGGACGGCTCACCTCTCACAGTTCTGGGCGACTTTAACCTCCCCACGTCTACCTTTGACTCATTCCTCTCTGCCTCCTTCTTTCCACTCCTCTCCTCTTTTGACCTCACCCTCTCACCTTCCCCACCTACTCACAAGGCAGGCAATACGCTTGACCTCATCTTTACTAGATGCTGTTCTTCCACTAACCTCATTGCAACTCCCCTCCAAGTCTCCGACCACTACCTTGTATCCTTTTCCCTCTCGCTCTCATCCAACACTTCCCACACTGCCCCTACTCGGATGGTATCGCGCCGTCCCAACCTTCGCTCTCTCTCCCCCGCTACTCTCTCCTCTTCCATCCTATCTTCTCTTCCCTCTGCTCAAACTTTCTCCAACCTATCTCCTGATTCTGCCTCCTCAACCCTCCTCTCCTCCCTTACTGCATCCTTTGACTCCCTATGTCCCCTATCCTCCAGGCCGGCTCGGTCCTCCCCTCCCGCTCCGTGGCTCGACGACTCATTGCGAGCTCACAGAACAGGGCTCCGGGCAGCCGAGCGGAAATGGAGGAAAACTCGCCTCCCTGCGGACCTGGCATCCTTTCACTCCCTCCTCTCTACATTTTCCTCCTCTGTCTCTGCTGCTAAAGCCACTTTCTACCATTCTAAATTCCAAGCATCCGCCTCTAACCCTAGGAAGCTCTTTGCCACCTTCTCCTCCCTCCTGAATCCTCCCCCCCTCCCTCCCTCTCTGCAGATGACTTCGTCAACCATTTTGAAAAGAAGGTCGATGACATCCGATCCTCGTTTGCTAAGTCAAACGACACCGCTGTTCTGCTCACACTCCCCTACCCTATGCTCTGACCTCTTTCTCCCTCTCTCTCCAGATGAAATCTCGCGTCTTGTGACGGCCGGCCGCCCAACAACCTGCCCGCTTGACCCTATCCTCCTCTCTCTTCTCCAGACCATTTCCGGAGACCTTCTCCCTTACCTCACCTCGCTCATCAACTCATCCCTGACCGCTGGCTACGTCCCTCCCGTCTTCAAGAGAGCGAGAGTTGCACCCCTTCTGAAAAAACCTACACTCGATCCCTCCGATGTCAACAACTACAGACCAGTATCCCTTCTCTCTTTTCTCTCCAAAACTCTTGAGCGTGCCGTCCTTGGCCAGCTCTACCGCTATCTCTCTCAGAATGACCTTCTTGATCCAAATCAGTCAGGTTTCAAGACTAGTCATTCAACTGAGACTGCTCTTCTCTGTATCACGGAGGCGCTCCGCACTGCTAAAGCTAACTCTCTCTCCTCTGCTCTCATCCTTCTAGACCTATCGGCTGCCTTCGATACTGTGAACCATCAGATCCTCCTCTCCACCCTCTCCGAGTTGGGCATCTCCGGCGCGGCCCACGCTTGGATTGCGTCCTACCTGACAGGTCGCTCCTACCAGGTGGCGTGGCGAGAATCTGTCTCCTCACCACGCGCTCTCACCACTGGTGTCCCCCAGGGCTCTGTTCTAGGCCCTCTCTTATTCTCGCTATACACCAAGTCACTTGGCTCTGTCATAACCTCACATGGTCTCTCCTATCATTGCTATGCAGACGACACACAATTAATCTTCTCCTTTCCCCCTTCTGATGACCAGGTGGCGAATCGCATCTCTGCATGTCTGGCAGACATATCAGTGTGGATGACGGATCACCACCTCAAGCTGAACCTCAGCAAGACGGAGCTCCTCTTCCTCCCGGGGAAGGACTGCCCGTTCCATGATCTCGCCATCACGGTTGACAACTCCATTGTGTCCTCCTCCCAGAGCGCTAAGAACCTTGGCGTGATCCTGGACAACACCCTGACGTTCTCAACTAACATCAAGGCGGTGTCCCGTTCCTGTAGGTTCATGCTCTACAACATCCGCAGAGTACGACCCTGCCTCACACAGGAAGCGGCGCAGGTCCTAATCCAGGCACTTGTCATCTCCCCGTCTTGATTACTGCAACTCGCTGTTGGCCGGGCTCCTGCCTGTGCCATTAAACCCCTACAACTCATCCAGAACGCAGCAGCCCGTCTGGTGTTCAACCTTCCCAAGTTCTCTCACGTCACCCCGCTCCTCCGCTCTCTCCACTGGCTTCCAGTTGAAGCTCGCATCCGCTACAAGACCATGGTGCTCGCCTACGGAGCTGTGAGGGGAACGGCACCTCAGTACCTCCAGGCTTTGATCAGGCCCTACACCCAAACAAGGGCACTGCGTTCATCCACCTCTGGCCTGCTCGCCTCCCTACCACTGAGGAAGTACAGTTCCCGCTCAGCCCAGTCAAAACTGTTCGCTGCTCTGGCCCCCCAATGGTGGAACAAACTCCCTCACGACGCCAGGACAGCGGAGTCAATCACCACCTTCCGGAGACACCTGAAACCCCACCTCTTCAAGGAATACCTAGGATAGGGTAAGTAAGGGTAAGTAATCCTTCTCACCCCCCTTCTCCCCCCAACAAGATTTAGATGCAAGTGGCTGTTCCACTGGTTGTCATAAGGTGTATGCACCAATTTGTAAGTCGCTCTGGATAAGAGCGTCTGCTAAATGACTTAAATGTAAATGTAAATGTAACAACCTGTCTACCCCCAGAACAGAGAACAGAGAACAACCTGTCTACCCTCAGAACAGAGAACAGAGAACAACCTGTCTACCCCCAGAACAGAGAACAGAGCACAACCTGTCTACCCCCAGAACAGAGAACAACCTGTCTACCCCCAGAACAGAGAACAACCTGTCTACCCCAGAACAGAGAACAGAGCACAACCTGTCTACCCCCAGAACAGAGAACAACCTGTCTACCCCAGAACAGAGAACAGAGCACAACCTGTCTACCCCCAGAACAGAGAACAACCTGTCTACCCCCAGAACAGAGAACAACCTGTCTACCCCAGAACAGAGAACAGAGCACAACCTGTCTACCCCCAGAACAGAGAACAACCTGTCTACCCCCAGAACAGAGAACAGAGCACAACCTGTCTACCCCCAGAACAGAGAACAGAGCACAACCTGTCTACCCCCAGAACAGAGAACAACCTGTCTACCCCCAGAACAGAGAACAACCTGTCTACCCCAGAACAGAGAACAACCTGTCTACCCCCAGAACAGAGAACAGAGAACAACCTGTCTACCCTCAGAACAGAGAACAGAGCACAACCTGTCTACCCCCAGAACAGAGAACAACCTGTCTACCCCCAGAACAGAGAACAACCTGTCTACCCCCAGAACAGAGAACAGAGAACAACCTGTCTACCCTCAGAACAGAGAACAACCTGTCTACCCCCAGAACAGAGAACAGAGAACAACCTGTCTACCCCAGAACAGAGAACAACCTGTCTACCCCCAGAACAGAGAACAGAGAACAACCTGTCTACCCCCAGAACAGAGCACAACCTGTCTACCCCCAGAACAGAGAACAACCTGTCTACCCCCAGAACAGAGAACAGAGCACAACCTGTCTACCCTCAGAACAGAGAACAGAGCACAACCTGTCTACCCCCAGAACAGAGAACAACCTGTCTACCCTCAGAACAGAGAACAGAGCACAACCTGTCTACCCCCAGAACAGAGAACAACCTGTCTACCCCCAGAACAGAGCA
>NW_026286962.1:5000-35000 GCF_023373465.1 Oncorhynchus keta | reverse complement strand
CTGTATACTACCAATGCACAACAGATGTGCTATACTGTATACTACCAATGCACAACAGATGTGCTATACTGTATACTACCAATGCACAACAGATGTGCTATACTGTATACTACCAATGCACAACAGATGTGCTATACTGTATACTACCAATGCACAACAGATGTGCTATACTGTATACTACCAATGCACAACAGATGTGCTATACTGTATACTACCAATGCACAACAGATGTGCTATACTGTATACTACCAATGCACAACAGATGTGCTATACTGTATACTACCAATGTACAACAGATGTGCTATACTGTATACTACCAATACACAACAGATGTGCTATACTGTATACTACCAATGTACAACAGATGTGCTATACTGTATACTACCAATGCACAACAGATGTGCTATACTGTATACTACCAATGTACAACAGATGTGCTATACTGTATACTACCAATGCACAACAGATGTGCTATACTGTATACTACCAATTCACAACAGATGTGCTATACTGTATACTACCAATACACAACAGATGTGCTATACTGTATACTACCAATTCACAACAGATGTGCTATACTGTATACTACCAATGCACAACAGATGTGCTATACTGTATACTACCAATTCACAACAGATGTGCTATACTGTATACTACCAATACACAACAGATGTGCTATACTGTATACTACCAATGCACAACAGATATGCTATACTGTATACTACCAATGCACAACAGATGTGCTATACTGTATACTACCAATGTACAACAGATGTGCTATACTGTATACTACCAATGCACAACAGATGTGCTATACTGTATACTACCAATGTACAACAGATGTGCTATACTGTATTGAGTTGCACCCATCCCCAACTCAGAACATCCTCAATTTGTCGGGGCTTGGACTCTACTAGGTGTCGAAAGCGTTCCACAGAGATGCTGGGCCATGTTGACTCTACTAGGTGTTGAAAGCGTTCCACAGAGATGCTGGGCCATGTTGACTCTACTAGGTGTTGAAAGCGTTCCACAGGGATGCTGGCCCCATGTTGACTCTACAAGGTGTGGAAAGCATTCCACAGGGATGCTGGCCCATGTTGACTCTACAAGGTGTGGAAAGTGTTCCACAGGGATGCTGGCCCCATGTTGACTCTACAAGGTGTTGAAAGCGTTCCACAGGGATGCTGGCCCATGTTGACTCTACTAGGTGTCTAAAGCGTTCCACAGGGATGCTGGTCCATGTTGACTCTACAAGGTGTCTAAAGCGCCCCACAGGGATGCTGGCCCATGTTGACTCTACAAGGTGTCTGGAAAGCGTTCCACAGGGATGCTGGCCCATGTTGACTCTACTAGGTGTTGAAAGCGTTCCACAGGGATGCTGGCCCATGTTGACTCTACTAGGTGTTGAAAGCGTTCCACAGGGATGCTGGGCCATGTTGACTCCAATGCTTCCACAGTTGTGTCAAGTTGTCTGGATGTCCTTTGGGTGGTGGGCCATTCTGGGACTGCCACACCCTGTTCAAAAGCACTTAAATCTTTTGTCTTGCCCATTCACCCTCTGAATGGCAGGCTTAAAATCTTTCTTAAAACCTGTCTCCTCCCCTTTACACTGACTGAAGTGGATTTTTAGAAGGGGGCTTTCACCTGGATTCACCTGGTCAGTCTATGTCATGGAAAGAGCACTAAGTGTATATCCATTCTAGTTAATACAACTCAGGGTCTTTATGTATGTAAGAGACAAACCATGAACTAGTAACTGGTAAAAGCAAATAGTGGAAAATGGTGGAGGAGAGGAGATGAGGGGATGGTGGAGGAGAGGAGATGAGGGGATGGTGGAGGAGAGGAGAGGAGGGGATGGTGGAGGAGAGGAGATGAGGGGAGGGGAGGAAAGGAGAGGAAGAGAGGAGAAGAGTGGAGAAGTGAGGAGAGGAAAGAAGAGGGGAAGGGTGAGGAGAGGAGGAGAGAGAGAGGGGATGAGAAGACAGGAGAAGAGATGGGGAGGAGAAGTGGAGAGGGGAGGGAGGAGAGGGGAGGGAAGAGAGGGGAGGGGAGAAGAGAGGAGAGGGGAGGGAGGAGAGGGGAGGGAGGAGAGGGGAGGGAAGAGAAGGGAGGATGAGAAGAGAGGAGAGGGGGGAGGGAGGGGAGAGGGGAGGGAGGGGAGGGAAGAGGGGAGGATGAGAAGAGAGGAGAGGGGAGGGAGGAGAGGGGAGGAGAGGGGAGGAGAGGGAGGAGAAGGGGAGGAGAGGGGAGGGAGGAGAAGAGAGGAGAGGGGAGGGAGGAGAGGGGAGGGAAGAGAGGGGAGGGAGGAGGGGAGGGAGGAGAGGGGAGGAGAGGGAGGGGAGGAGAGGGGAGGGAGGAGAGGGGAGGGAAGAGAGGGGAGGATGAGAAGAGAGGAGAGGGGAGGGAGGAGAGGGGAGGGAGGGAGGAGAGGGGAGGGAAGAGAGGGGAGGATGAGAAGAGAAGAGAGGAGAGGGAGGGAGGAGAGGGGAGGGAAGAGAGGGAGGATGAGAAAAGAAGAGAGGAGAGGGGAGGGAGGAGAGGGGAGGGAAGAGAGGGGAGGATGAGAAGAGAAGAGAAGAGAGGGGAGGGAGGGAGGAGAGGGGGAGAGGGGAGGAGAGGGGAGGGATGAGAAGAAAAGAGAGGAGAGGGGGAGGGAGGAGGGGGAGGGAGGAGAGGGGGAGGGAAGAGAGGGGAGGGAGGAGAGGAGGCAGGAGAAGGGGAGGGAGGGAGGGAGGGAAGAGAGGGGAGGGAGGAGAGGGGAGGGAAGAGAGGGAGGATGAGAAGAGAGGAGAGGGGAGGGAGGAGAGGGGAGGGAGGGGAGGGAGGGAAGAGAGGGGAGGGAAGAGAGGGGAGGATGAGAAGAGAAGAGAGGAGAGGGGAGGGAGGAGAGGGGAGGGAGGGAGAGGGGAGGGAGGAGGGGGGAGAGAGGGGAGGGAGGAGAGGGGAGGGAGGGGAAGGAGGAGAGGGGAGGGAGGAGAGGGGAGGGAGGAGAGGGGAGGGAGGAGAGGGGAGGAAAGGGGAGGGAGGAGAGGGGAGGGAGGGGAGGGAGGAGAGGGGGAGGGAAGAGAGGGGAGGATGAGAAGAGAGGAGAGGGGAGGGAGGAGAGGGGAGAGAGGGGAGGGAGGAGAGGGGGAGGGAAGAGAGGGGAGGGAAGAGAGGGGAGGGAAGAGAGGGGAGGATAAGAAGAGAGGAGAGGGAGGGAGGAGAGGGGAGAGAGGGGAGGAAGAGAAGAGAGGAGAGGGGAGGGAGGAGGGGGGAGGGAAGAGAGGGGAGGATGAGAAGAGAGGAGAGGGGAGGGAGGAGAGGGGAGGAGAGGGGAGGAAGAGAAGAGAGGAGAGGGGAGGGAGGAGAGGGGAGGGAAGAGAGGGGAGGATGAGAAGAGAGGAGAGGGGAGGGAGGAGAGGGGAGGAAGAGAAGAGAGGAGAGGGGAGGGAGGGAGGGGGGAGGGAGGAGAGGGAGGAGAGGGGAGGATGAGAAGAGAAGAGAGGAGAGGGGATCCAAGAGAGGGGAGGATGAGAAGAGAAGAGAGGAGAGGGGAGGGAGGAGAGGGGAGGGAAGAGAGGGGAGGACGAGAAGAGAAGAGAGGAGAGGGGAGGGAGGAGAGGGGAGGAGAGGGGAGGGAGGAGAGGAGAGGGGGAAGATGAGAAGAGAGGAGAGGAGAGGGGAGGAGAGGGGAGGGAGGAGAGGGGAGGGAGGAGAGGGAAGATGAGAAGAGAGGAGGGGAGGGGGTCTCCAGAGCACCAGCAGCGTGTCCTGACATGGCCTCTGTCCCCCCCCCCCCTTTCCCGCCTCTCGCCTGGCGCCCAAGGGAACATAAGGATTACATATATGCATCTGGCAGCAATCCACACCCACATTCCCCAGCAGTCAGCTCACTAGAGGCTGACACATGAATGTGTCCTCTCTTTCTTAATGCCCTCTGCCTCTTTCTGTCTCTCCACCTCCCAACAAAAAAAATCTACGTACGAAGTTGGCACTTTAACAATGGTGGTCAACAGGAAAGAATGTTCGCCTTCCCTAATTTGTGGGCGTGGTCGAGCGGAATTCCTTCCTGTGACGTGAATATCGACCCAGAGCATAAACTTTAAAAAAGAAGGGACACACTCTTTTCACACCACTTCGATACAGCTACAACCGGAAGTGATTTTCGTAGCAGGCTAGGAGAGCATTTTCGCTAACCCTGAATAAAAATATAGTTTACTAAAGTTAAAACATCCAAACTACTTGGTGGTAAATTATCAAATACATCTGAAATGCCATTAGACTAAAATGTGCATATGGTAACAAAATGTGAAATTAGCCTATTAAACACAAAAACGATGTTTCTGGCAGGTTTGATGTAGGAAAAGAAAGAGTAGTGTGTAATTCCAGTAGTTAGCTACACCGCTACATGGCTAAAAAGCTATTAGCTACTGAAAACACTACTCTAAGTAGTTCAACTACCACCAAGCTACTGCAACATGTAGCTTCTCCCCAACACTGCCCCAACCTGCTACGTTAATGCCCCTAACCTGCTACGTTAATGCCCCTAACCTGCTACATTAATGCCCCTAACCTGCTACGTTAATGCCCCTAACCTGCTACATTAATGCCCCTAACCTGCTACATTAATGCCCCTAACCTGCTACATTAATGCCCCTAACCTGCCAAGCATTAATGCCCCTAACCTGCTACATTAATGCTCCTAACCTGCTAACCTGCTACATTAATTCTCCTAACCTGCTACATTAATGCCCCTAACCTGCTAACCTGCTACATTAATGACCCTAACCTGCTACATTAATGCCCCTAACCTGCTACGCTAATGCCCCTAACCTGCCACGCTAATGCCCCTAACCTGCTACATTAATGCCCCTAACCTGCTACATTAATGCCCCTAACCTGCTACATTAGTGCCCCTAACCTGCTACATTAATGCTCCTAACCTGCTACATTAGTGCCCCTAACCTGCTACATTAATGCCCCTAACCTGCTACATTAGTGCCCCTAACCTGCCAAGCATTAATGCCCCTAACCTGCTACATTAATGCCCCTAACCTGCTACATTAATGCCCCTAACCTGATACATTAATGCCCCTAACCTGCTACATTAATGCCCCTAACCTGCTACATTAATGCCCCTAACCTGCTACATTAATGCCCCTAACCTGCTACATTAATGCCCCTAACCTGCTACATTAATGCCCCTAACCTGCTACATTAATGCCCCTAACCTGCTACATTAATGCCCCTAACCTGCTACATTAATGCCCCTAACCTGCTAACATTAATGCCCCTAACCTGCTACATTAATGCCCTAACCTGCTAACCTGCTACATTAATGACCCTAACCTGCTACATTAATGCCCCTAACCTGCTAACCCCCTAACCTGCTACATTAATGCCCCTAACCTGCTACATTAATGCCCCTAACCTGCTACATTAATGCCCCTAACCTGCCACGTTAATGCCCCTAACCTGCTACATTAATGCTCCTAACCTGCTACATTAATGCTCCCTAACCTGCTACATTAATGCCCCTAACCTGCTACATTAATGCTCCTAACCTGCTACATTAATGCTCCTAAACTGCTACATTAATGCCCCTAACCTGCTACATTAATGCCCCTAACCTGCTACATTAATGCTCCTAACCTGCTACATTAATGCCCCTAACCTGCTACATTAATGCCCCTAACCTGCTACATTAAAGCCCCTAACCTGCTACATTAATGCCCCTAACCTGCTACATTAATGCCCCTAACCTGCTACATTAATGCCCCTAACCTGCTACATTAATGCTCCTAACCTGCTACATTAGTGCCCCTAACCTGCTACATTAATGCCCCTAACCTGCTACATTAATGCTCCTAACCTGCTACATTAATGCCCCTAACCTGCTACATTAATGCCCCTAACCTGCTACATTAATGCCCCTAACCTGCTACATTAATGCCCCTAACCTGCTACATTAATGCCCCTAACCTGCTACATTAATGCCCCTAACCTGCTACATTAATGCCCCTAACCTGCTACATTAATGCCCCTAACCTGCTACATTAATGCCCCTAACCTGCTACATTAATGCCCCTAACCTGCTACATTAATGCCCCTAACCTGCTACATTAATGCTCCTAACCTGCTACATTAATGCTCCTAACCTGCTACATTAATGCTCCTAACCTGCTACATTAATGCCCCTAACCTGCTACATTAATGCCCCTAACCTGCTACATTAATGCCCCTAACCTGCTACATTAATTCTCCTAACCTGCTAACCTGCTACATTAATTCTCCTAACCTGCTACGTTAGTTCTCCTAACCTGCTACATTAGTTCTCCTAACCTGCCACGTTAGTTCTCCTAACCTGCCACGTTAGTTCTCCTAACCTGCCACGCTACACTCCTAACCTGCCACGTTAGTTCTCCTAACCTGCCACGCTAATTCTCCAAACATGTTACGCTAGTTCTCCTCTGACCTGCTACGTTAGTTCTCCTAACCTGCTACGTTAATTCTCCTAACCTGCCACGCAATTCTCCTAACCTGCTACATTAATTCTCCTAACCTGCTACATTAATTCTCCTATACTGCTACATTAATTCTCCTAACCAGCTACGTTAATTCTCCTAACCTGCTAACCTGCTACGTTAATTCTCCTAACCTGCTACATTAATTCTCCTAACCTGCTAACCTGCCACGTTAGTTCTCCTAACCTGCCACGTTAGTTCTCCTAACCTGCTACGTTAGTTCTCCTAACCTACTACGTTAGTTCTCCTAACCTGCTATGTTAATTCTCCTAACCTGCTACGTTAATTCTCCTAACCTGCTATGTTAGTTCTCCTAACCTGCTATGTTAGTTCTCCTAACCTGCTATGTTAATTCTCCTAACCTGCTATGTTAATTCTCCTAACCTGCTATGTTAATTATCCTTACCTGCTACGTATAATTCTCCTAACCTGTTGCATAAGTTCGAACCTGCTATAGTGTTTCCTGTAAAAAAATCAGTATTGTACCCTGTCTGACACAGGGATGGGCAACTGGCGAGACTCCAGTCACCCAAGTCATAGACTGTTTTCTTTGCTACCGCACAGCAAGAGGTCCCGAGCGCCAAGTCTAGGTCCAAAAGGTTCCTTAACAGCTTCTACCCCCAAGAAATAAGACTTCTGACCAATTAATCAAATGGCCACCCAGATTATTCCGACTATTTTACATTGACACCCCCATTTATTTTGTACAATGCTGCTACTGTACCGGTACCCCTGTATATAGCCTCCACATTGACTCTGTACCGGTACCCCTGTATATAGCCTCCACATTGACTCTGTACCAGTACCCCACACTGTATATAACATTGACTCCACACTGACTCTGTACCGGTTCCTCCACATGACTCTGTACCAGTATAGCCTCCACATTGACTCTGTACCCACACTGACTCAGTACCGGTACCCTGCCTCTACATTGATAGTACTGGTACCCCCATAGCCTCCACATTGACTCTGTACCCCTGTATATAGCCTACCCCTGTATATAGCCTCCACATTGACTCTGTACCGGTACCCCTGTATATAGCCTCCACACTGACTCAGTACCGTACCCCTGTATATATATAGCCTCTACATTGACTCAGTACTGGTACCCCGTGTATATAGCCTCCATTGATCTGTACTGTAATACTGTACCTCCGCATTGAACACCCTGTATATAGCCTCCACATTGACTCAGTACCGGTACCCCATGTATATAGCCTCTACATTGACTCAGTACTGGTACGTAACACCCTGTATATAGCCTCTACATTGACTCTGGTACCCCATGTATATAGCCCTGTATATAGCCTCCACATTGACTCTGTACTGGTACCCCATGTATATAGCCTCTACATTGACTCAGTACTGGTACCCCATGTATATAGCCTCTACATTGACTCAGTACTGGTACCCCATGTATATAGCCTCTACATTGACTCAGTACTGGTACCCCATGTATATAGCCTCTACATTGACTCAGTACTGGTACCCCATGTATATAGCCTCTACATTGACTCAGTACTGGTACCCCATGTATATAGCCTCCACATTGACTCTGTACCGGTACCCCATGTATATAGCCTCTACATTGACTCAGTACTGGTACCCCATGTATATAGCCTCTACATTGACTCTTCCGACTCTGTACCCCTGTATACTAGCCTCTACATTGACTCTGTACCGGTACCTGTGCCTATAGCCTCTACACCTTGTATTCAGCATTTCACAGTCTGTACAGCATTTCACTGTGAGGTCTACTACACCTGTTGTATTCAGCATTTCACTGTGAGGTCTACTACACCTTCAGCATTTCACGGTACGGTTGTCTACACTTTTGTATTTGGCACATGAGACAAATAACATTTGATTTGGATTTATAGGATCTATTTCAATTTTTTTAGAACTAATTTGGGGACTCAACTTACTGTTGAGAGTTAGAATAGTACAATACAATAGGTGTATTGTATTGTAGTAATCATGGTGGACTTACCGACCGGGGAGGCCCCACCCATTGATTTTGTCCGTCACTCTCATTCAGATATCATATTAAAAATGGCAACAACAACAAAATATCTAGCCTATGGCAAAATGTGTAGAATTTAAGGAAATTAGCTGTAAAGCTGCAAAATTGTATTTCTGTCCCATGGAAAACTATTAAAATTGCATGAAAGTAGTGGTAAATTTGATGACCGGGGGACCCCCATTGAATTTGTTACTCACTCTCACTCAGGTATCATATTAAAAATCATATCCTTTCTAGAGCTTGCCACCCAACAGGACAACGACCCTAAACACACAGCAAAGACAACGCAGGAGTGGCTTCGGGACAAGTCTCTGAATGTCCTTGAGTGACCCAGCCAGAGCCCTGACTTGAACCCAATCGAACATCTCTAGACAGACCTGAAAATAGCTGTGCAGCGATGCTCCCCATCCAACCTGACAGAACTTGAGAGGATCTGAAGAGAAGAATGGGAGAAACTCCCCAAATACAGGTGTGCCAAGCTTGTAGCGTCATACCCAAGAAAATTCGAGGCTGTAATCACAGCCAAAGGTGCTTCAACAAAGTACTGAGTAAAGGGTCTGAATCCTTATGTAAATATCATATTAAAGTTTTTTATGTTTTGTCATTATGAGGTATTGTGTGTAGATTGATAAGGGCTGCCAGGTGTGTGTAATGAGGGCTGCCAGGTGTGTGTAATGAGGGCTGCCAGGTGTGTGTAATGAGGGCTGCCAGGTGTGCGTAATGAGGGCTGCCAGGTGTGCGTAATGAGGGCTGCCAGGTGTGCGTAATGAGGGTTGCCAGGTGTGCGTAATGAGGGTTGCCAGGTGTAGGCAATGAGGGTTGCCAGGTAGGCGTAATGAGGGTTGCCAGGTGTAGGCAATGAGGGTTGCCAGGTAGGCGTAATGAGGGTTGCCAGGTGTGCGTAATGAGGGTTGCCAGGTGTGCGTAATGGGGTTGCCAGGTGTGTGCGTAATGAGGGCTGCCAGGTGTGCGTAATGAGGGTTGCCAGGTGTTCGTAATGAGGGCTGCCAGGTAGGCGAATTAGGGTTGCCAGGTGTTCGTAATGAGGGCTGCCAGGTGTGAGCAATGAGGGCTGTAAGGTGTGCGTAATGAGGGTTGCCAGGTGTACGTAATGAGGGTTGCCAAGTGTGCGTAATGAGGGTTGCCAGGTGTGCGCAATGAGGGTTGCCAGGTGTGCATAATGAGGATTGCCAGATGTGCGTAAATAGGGCTGCCAGGTGTGTGTAATGAGGGCTGCCAGGTAGGCGTAATGAGGGTTGCCAGTACCGGTGGTTAGTAGACAGACGACTTAGACAGATACTGGAGCCAACCCTCACAACATCGAGAGTCAAGGAGTGATCTGACGGCAAAGGAGTGATCTGACGGCATAGGCGGGGCTCCCCTCGATGTCCAAGGGAGGCGGAAGGGTGTCATGTGGGACGGCATCAGTCAAGGGACCAGGAACGACCGGCCTGAGGAGGGAAATATGAAAAGATGGTGAGATCCGGTAGTCAGTGAAGAGTTGTAATCTGTAAGTTACCTCGTTGACCCTTCGGAGGACCTTGAACAGCTCCACAAACCGGGGACTCTTCTTACATGGCAGGCAGAGCGGGAGGTTCCTGGTGGTGAGCCAGACGCCATCACCAGGATGGAACATGGGAGCCTCACATGGCCATCATTCCATACCTCTTCTGCATGCTTGAACCACTCATCCACTTCAGTAGCTTCCGTCTAGGCCATCGTTGCCTGAACCACTCATCCACTTCAGTAGCTTCCGTCTAAGCCATCGTTGCCTGAACCACTCATCCACTTCAGTAGCTTCCGTCTAGGCATCATTGTAAATAAGAATTTGTTCGTAACTGAATTCCTCGATAAATAAAGGTTAAATTAAAAAAATATATATAGCTTCGGTCTAGCTCAGAGTCTGGCTGATAACCCAAAACTCACTGGAAGGGAGTCAGCCTGCTGATAACCCAGAACACACTGGAAGGGAGTCAGCCTGCTGATAACCCAGAACACACTGGAAGGGAGTCAGCCTGCTGATAACCCAGAACACACTGGAAGGGAGTCAGCCTGCTGATAACCCAGAACACACTGGAAGGGAGTCAGCCTGCTGATAACCCAGAACACACTGGAAGGGAGTCAGCCTTGTGGAGGAGTGTCGCAATATATTCTGGGGATATTCAGCCCAAGGAGGGAATCGGGTACTCCCCCTGCCGGTCCTGGCAGTGACTCCTCAGGAACCGCCCCAGCTCCTGGTTCATCTTCTACACCTGCCCGTTAGATTGAGGCTGGTACCCGGGAAGTGGTACCCATAGGAGGCGATATCCTCTGTGAGGCCATCGTGCCGGAAGACATACATGAACAATACCTCAGCGACCTGGAGAGTGGTAGGGAGACCAGAGACAGGGATGAAACAGCATGATTTTGAGAATCTGTCCACAACCACCATCAGAGGAGGGTAGATCAGTGACCATATCAATGGACAGATGAGACCAGGGACGTTGAGGCACGGGAAGGGGAAAGAGTTTACCTGCTGGAGCATGCCGGGGAGATTTAGATTGAGTACATCCTGAACATGATTTGACATAGCGTGCAATGTCCTTATAAACCATAAACCAAGTGGTTCGAGCCCTGAATGCTGATTGGCTGAAAGCCGTGGTATGACAAAACATACATTTTTACTGTTCTAATTACATTGCTAACCAGTTTATAATAGCAATAAGGCACCTCAGGTTTTGTGGTAAATGGCCAATATACCACGGCTATGTCCAGGCACACCGTGTTGGCCATACACCACACCCCCTCAGGCCTAATTACTTAATTATACCACAGTATTGTTGAATACTCGTTTCTGATTGGCTAGAAGGGAATTCTAGAAGGGGCATTAAAACCAGTTAATGGACAGTTGGAAAAGATATCAGGACACCTTGGGTTTTTTTGTTAGCGTCATTCTGATAAACATGACTTTCTCCGATCCCACCTCCAATTGCAGTCATGGCACTAGTGGCACTATGTTGTCAAATCCTTACACATTACATTTCTAGTTTGACCAGCTGTTTTCAGCAACTGATCATTTTAGTTGTCATATTGGCAGGTTTCCCAGCAACAAACTACTTAGCGAGCTTCTAGCCTAGTGTTTGGATACGCAATGCGATCTCCTTCGTAATTAACAGTGTTGATGAGTGTGCTGATGAGAAGGTGAACTTTTCTAGCTATGTCAGGCAAAATCAGGCATCATCAGATCATTGTTATGGATGTAACCAAACGCATGTCAATAGAAAACAGCTTAAACAATCGCAAAAGCAGCTACTTTGCTGCTATTCTGGAAGCAGAGGTCGTGAGGTGTTCGCCGTAACTAGTTAGCTAACAAGCAAGGGATAAGAACATTGTCATGAAGAGATAAGAGCGATTGTCATGAAGAGATAAGAACGTTGTCATGAAGGGATAAGAACGTTGTCAGGAAGGGATAAGAACGTTGTCAGGAAGGGATAAGAACGCTGTCATGAAGGGATAAGAACGCTGTCAGGAAGGGATAAGAACGTTGTCAGGAAGAGATAAGAACGTTGTCATGAAGGGATAAGAACGTTGTCAGGAAGGGATAAGAACGTTGTCAGGAAGGGATAAGAACGTTGTCATGAAGAGATAAGAACGTTGTCAGGAAGGGATAAGAACGTTGTCATGAAGGGATAAGAACGCCTCATGAAGGGATAAGAACGTTGTCAGGAAGGGATAAGAACGTTGTCATGAAGAGATAAGAACGTTGTCATGAAGAGATAAGAACGTTGTCAGGAAGGGATAAGAACGTTTTCATGAAGGGATAAGAACGTTGTCAGGAAGGGATAAGAACGTTGTCAGGAAGGGATAAGAACGTTGTCATGAAGGGATAAGAACGTTGTCAGGAAGGGATAAGAACATTGTCAGGAAGGGATAAGAACTTTGTCAGGAAGGGATGAGAACGTTGTCAGGAAGGGATAAGAACGTTGTCATGAAGGGATAAGAACGTTGTCAGGAAGGGATAAGAACGTTGTCAGGAAGGGATGAGAACGTTGTCATGAAGAGATAAGAACGCTGTCAGAAGGGATAAGAACGTTGTCAGGAAGGGATAAGAGCGTTGTCAGGAAGGGATAAGAACGTTGTCATGAAGAGATAAGAACGTTGTCATGAAGGGATAAGAACGTTGTCAGGAAGGGATAAGAACGTTGTCAGGAAGGGATAACAACGTTGTCAGGAAGGGATAAGAACGTTGTCAGGAAGGGATAAGAACGTTGTCATGAAGAGATAAGAACGTTGTCAGGAAGGGATAAGAACGTTGTCAGGAAGGGATAAGAACGTTGTCATGAAGGGATAAGAACGTTGTCAGGAAGGGATAAGAACGTTGTCAGGAAGAGATAAGAACGTTGTCATGAAGGGATAAGAACGCTGTCATGAAGGGATAAGAACGTTGTCAGGAAGGGATAAGAACGTTGTCAGGAAGGGATAAGAACGTTGTCATGAAGAGATAAGAACGCTAGTCAGGAAGGGATAAGAACGCTGTCATGAAGGGATAAGAACGTCGTCATGAAGGGATAAGAACGTTGTCAGGAAGGGATAAGAACGTTGTCATGAAGAGATAAGAACGTTGTCAGGAAGGGATAAGAACGTTGTCAGGAAGGGATAAGAGCGTTGTCAGGAAGGGATAAGAACGTTGTCATGAAGAGATAAGAACGTTGTCATGAAGGGATAAGAACGTTGTCAGGAAGGGATAAGAACGTTGTCAGGAAGGGATAAGAACGCTGTCAGAAGGGATAAGAACGTTGTCAGGAAGGGATAAGAACGTTGTCATGAAGAGATAAGAACGTTGTCAGGAAGGGATAAGAACGTTGTCATGAAGGGATAAGAATGTTGTCATGAAGGGATAAGAACGCTGTCAGGAAGGGATAAGAACGCTGTCATGAAGAGATAAGAACGTTGTCATGAAGGGATAAGAACGTTGTCAGGAAGGGATAAGAACGCTTTTCATGAAGGGATAAGAACGTTGTCAGGAAGGGATAAGAACGTTGTCAGGAAGGGATAAGAACGTTGTCATGAAGAGATAAGAACGTTGTCAGGAAGGGATAAGAACGTTGTCATGAAGAGATAAGAACGTTGTCAGAAGGGATAAGAACGTTGTCATGAAGGGATAAAAACGTTGTCATGAAGGGATAAGAATGTTGTCAGGAAGGGATAAGAACGTTGTCAGGAAGGGATAAGAACGTTGTCAGGAAGGATAACCTCATAGTACGCCCCATCCCGCATGCGGGATCGTGACTACAGCCTCAAGCTCATTACCATAACGCAACGTTAGCTATTTCTAAAATCGCAAATGAAATGAAATAAATATGCCTGCTCTCAAGCTTATCCTTTTCTTAACAATCCTGTCGTCTCAGATTTTCAAAATATGCTTTAGAACCAGAGAAAATCAATAATTTGTGTAAGAGTGGTGATAGCTAGCTTAGCATTTAGCGTTAGCATTTAGCACGCAACATATTCACAAAAACCAGCAAAGGATCAAATAAAATAATTTACCTTTGAAGAACTTCAGATGTTTCAATGAGGAGACTCTCAGTTACATAGCAGATGTCCAGTTTTTCCTGAAAGATTATTGTGTAGGACACATCGTCCGTTTGTTACTATGCATTTGGCTACCGAAACTAAACTTTTTCCTAATTAACTCCATAATATCGACTGAAACATGGAAAACGTTGTTTGAATCAATCCTCAAGGTGTTTTGTCATATATCTCTTCATTGAAATGGCAGTCCTAGAAGCCTTCTTTGTTCTCTGATTCGGATGGAAAAATACTGGTAGCTGACTTTTGCGCACCACTTTCCACGCAGACACCGTATGGGACACTTGGCAATTGTAGTCTCTTATGGTCAATCTTCCAATGATATGCCTACAAATACGTCAAAATGCTTCAGACACCTTGGGGAAACGCTAGAAAGTGTCCGTCATTCCTGTCGCATTCACAGCCAAGGCGATCATGGAAAACGACCTTCAGAAATCCTGTTCATTTCCTGGTCGCTCAAACATCTTGGTTTTGCCTGAAGCTTTTGTTCTAAGGCACTCACAGTGAACATCTTTGCAGTTATGGAAACGCCAGAGTGTCTTCTTTCCAAAGCTATCAATTCCAAGCATAGTCGAGCATCTTTCGTGACAAAATATTGCGCTTAAAACGGGCACGTGTTTTTATCCAAAAATGAAATATTGCCCCTATAGGACTAACAGGATAAGAACGTTGTCAGGAAGGGATAAGAACGTTGTCAGGAAGGGATAAGAACGTTGTCAGAAGGGATAAGAACGTTGTCATGAAGGGATAAGAACGTTGTCAGGAAGGGATAAGAACGTTGTCAGGAAGGGATAAGAACGCTGTCATGAAGAGATAAGAACGTTGTCAGGAAGGGATAAGAACGTTGTCATGAAGGGATAAGAGCGTTGTCAGGAAGGGATAAGAACGTTGTCATGAAGAGATAAGAACGTTGTCATGAAGGGATAAGAACGTTGTCAGGAAGGGATAAGAACGTTGTCAGGAAGGGATAAGAACGTTGTCAGGAAGGGATAAGAACGTTGTCAGGAAGGGATAAGAACGTTGTCATGAAGGGATAAGAGCGTTGTCAGGAAGAGATAAGAACGTTGTCAGGAAGGGATAAGAACGTTGTCATGAAGAGATAAGAACGTTGTCAGGAAGGGATAAGAACGTTTCAGAAGGGATAAGAATGTTGTCAGGAAGAGATAAGAACGTTGTCATGAAGTGATAAGAACGTTGTCATGAAGAGATAAGAACGTTGTCAGGAAGAGATAAGAACGTTGTCAGGAAGGGATAAGAACGTTGTCATGAAGAGATAAGAACGTTGTCAGGAAGGGATAAGAACGTTGTCAGGAAGGGATAAGAACGCTGTCAGGAAGAGATAAGAACGTTGTCATGAAGTGATAAGAACGTTGTCATGAAGAGATAAGAACGTTGTCAGGAAGAGATAAGAACGTTGTCAGGAAGGGATAAGAACGTTGTCATGAAGAGATAAGAACGTTGTCAGGAAGGGATAAGAACGTTGTCAGAAGAGATAAGAACGTTGTCAGGAAGGGATAAGAACGTTGTCAGGAAGGGATAAGAACGTTGTCAGGAAGAGATAAGAACGTTGTCAGGAAGGGATAAGAACGTTGTCATGAAGAGATAAGAACGTTGTCAGGAAGCATATAAAACAAACAACTGATCACGTCCATAAATATCTAACTAATCGAACGAACGACGAGCAACTGAAATATGAGAAAGTCTGATTTCGGGAATAAGATGAAAACAGCCATGAACATGTTACATTTATACCCCATGTGTGCAATAGTCGTTTTCTTTGGCAACTGTGGTATAAGTGGGCTCAGCCTCGTCCCACTGCGTCTTCCATTATTTCCAATGTTTATGCCTGACGTATATAGGCTGTTATACTGTAAGTCAATATAGAGCTAGCTGTTATAAGGTGTTATAAGTCACTATATAGCTCTTATAAGGTGACATAAGTCAACATAGAGCTGTTATAAGGTGGTATAAGTCAATATATGTCAACATGGATATGTTATAAGTCAATATAGAGCTCTCGTAAGGTGGTATAAGACAATATAGAGCTCTTATAAGGTGTTATAAGTCAATATAGAGCTGTTATAAGTCAATATAGAGCTGTTATACGGTGTTATAAGTCAATATAGAGCTGTTATAAGTCTATATAAGTCAATATAGAGCTGTTATAGGGTGGTATAAGTCAATATAGAGCTGTTATAAGGTGGTATAAGTCAATATAGAGCTGTTATAAGGTGGTATAAGTCAATATAGAGCTGTTATAAGGTGGTATAAGTCAATATATGTCAACATAGATATGTTATAAGTCAATATAGAGCTGTTATAAGGTGGTATAAGTCAATATAGAGCTGTTATAAGGTGGTATAAGTCAATATAGAGCTGTTATAAGGTGGTATAAGTCAATATATGTCAACATAGATATGTTATAAGTCAATATAGAGCTCTCGTAAGGTGGTATAAGACAATATAGAGCTCTTATAAGGTGTTATAAGTCAATATAGAGCTGTTATAAGTCAATATAGAGCTGTTATATGGTGTTAAGTCAATATAGAGCTGTTATAAGTCTATATAAGTCAATATAGAGTTATATGTTATAAGGTGGTATAAGTCAATATTGAGCTGTTATAAGGTGTTATAAGACAATATAGAGCTGTTATAAGGTGGTATAAGTCAATATAGAGCTGTTATAAGGTGGTATAAGTCAATATAGAGCTGTTATAAGGTGGTATAAGTCAATATAGAGCTGTTATAAGGTGGTATAAGTCAATATAGAGCTGTTATAAGTCAATATAGAGCTGTTATATGGTGTTAAGTCAATATAGAGCTGTTATAAGTCTATATAAGTCAATATAGAGTTATATGTTATAAGGTGGTATAAGTCAATATTGAGCTGTTATAAGGTGTTATAAGACAATATAGAGCTGTTATAAGTCTATATAAGTCAATATAGAGCTGTTATAAGTCTATATAAGTCAATATATAGCTGTTATAAGGTGGTATAAGTCAATATAGAGCTGTTACAGGGTGGTATAAGTCAATATATAGCTGTTATAAGGTGTTATAAGACAATATAGAGCTGTTATAAGGTGTTATAAGTCAACATAGAGCTGTTATAAGGTGGTATAAGTCAATATAGAGCTGTTATAAGGTGGTATAAGTCAATATAGAGCTGTTATAAGTCTATATAAGTCAATATATAGCTGTTATAAGGTGGTATAAGTCAATATAGAGCTGTTATAAGGTGGTATAAGTCAATATAGAGCTGTTATAAGTCTATATAAGTCAATATAGAGCTGTTATAAGTCTATATAAGTCAATATAGAGCTGTTATAAGGTGTTATAAGACAATATAGAGCTGTTATAAGGTGGTATAAGTCAATATAGAGCTGTTATAAGGTGTTATAAGACAATATATAGCTGTTATAAGGTGGTATAAGTCAATATAGAGCTGTTATAAGTCTATATAAGTCAATATAGAGCTGTTATAAGTCTATATAAGTCAATATAGAGCTGTTATAAGGTGGTATAAGTCAATATAGAGCTGTTATAAGTCTATATAAGTCAATATAGAGCTGTTATAAGTCTATATAAGTCAATATAGAGCTGTTATAAGGTGGTATAAGTCAATATAGAGCTGTTATAAGGTGGTATAAGTCAATATATAGCTGTTATAAGGTGTTATAAGACAATATAGAGCTGTTATAAGGTGTTATAAGACAATGAGGAGACTCTGACCTTCAAAGAAGACACTTCTTCGACAAAGATGTACATTTATTTATGTTTTAATACATTAAAGTTGCACAAGTTATGTATTCTTTTTTGATTGCAAATTACACAGCACACATCCAATTTATTCCTGTACATAAGTAAAGAAATGTAACAGTTCATTTTTTTAAAATATGTGATATTTTTCTCTCTTTTCCTCTGTTCACGAGGAGCACTTGTTATTTATAAAATGTAAAGGTAAAAAGCTTTCTATTCTTTAAATTATATAAATTGGTCCAAAATCCACCATCTAAGTAGGGATTGTCCCAGAAAGTGTATTATTTTTTTTTTTTAGCTTTCTTACCTTCTCACAAGAGGTTTATAGATATATCATATATTTCCACTTAATATTTTAAGCTTTCCTACAAACCGCAGCTAAATACAAGAATAACAGTGTCAGTTTACAAAAAGCTTGGCAATATCATCTATTTTCTAAATATACTTCATTTTTTTTCTCATATAACTGATTAAAACATACAATCATTCTGACAACATAACATTTCACAGCTCTATGATACAATAAAACACGTCTGTCTTCGGGCCAAATAAAACGACAATAAAAATTATAGAATAGCAAACACAAATCAAAATCAAGGGACAAAATGCATAGATTGGATCATTAGGCTGAATCATTAAGTTGAATCATTAGGTTGAAGGTTGAATCGTTGGGTTGGGATCATTAGGTTGAATCATTGGGTTGAATCATTAAGTTGAATCATTAGTTAGTCCTCATCATTAGTCCTTCTGTAGCTCAGTTGGTAGAGCATGGCGCTTGTAACGCCAGGGTAGTGGGTTCGATTCCCGGGACCACCCATACGTAGAATGTATGCACACATGACTGTAAGTCGCTTTGGATAAAAGCGTCTGCTAAATGGCATATATATTAGGTTGAATCATTGAGGTTGAATTATTGTGTTGGATCATCAGAAATATGTTCATTAAAATACATTATTTACAGTTCTTAGTAAAGTAAAGATCACAATCGTGTTTTCCATCTAATTCTTTGACTTTGACAATTCTTTTGACATCTATGATCTCTATCTTTCTCAAATCCTGAAATGATTGACCGACACAGACATAACACAATATATCAATATAACTATATATCAATATATCAATATAACTATATATCAATATAACTATATATCAACATATCAATATAACTATATATCAATATATCAATATAACTAACTATATATCAACATATCAATATAACCATATATCAATATAACTATATATCAACATATCAATATAACTATATATCAATATAACTATGTACACATCACTTGAAATAACTGATAAATATATTATCTCAACTTCAAAAGGCAGAACTTGGCTGTAGTATATGGCATGTTTGGGTGGGCAACGTATAGTCAACGTATAGTCAACGTATAGTCAACGTATAGTCAACTCATAGTTAACGTATAGTCAACGTATATTCAACGTATAGGCAACGTATAGTTAACGTATAGTCAACGTATAGTTAACGTATAGTCAACTCATAGTCAACGTATAGTCAACGTATAGTTAACGTATAGGCAACGTATAGTCAACTCATAGGCAACGTATAGTTAACGTATAGTCAACGTATAGTCAACGTATAGTCAACGTATAGTCAACTCATAGTCAACGTATAGTCAACGTATAGTTAACGTGTTGTCCACGTATAGTCAACGTATAGTCAACGCATAGTCAACGTATAGTCAACGTATAGTTAACGTATAGTCAACTTATAGGCAACGTATAGGCAACGTATAGTTAACGTATAGTCAACGTATAGTCAACTCATAGTCAACGTATAGTCAACGTATAGTTAACGTATAGTCAACGTATAGAGAGCTCATAGTTAACGTATAGTCAACGTATAGTCAACGTATAGTCAACTCATAGGCAACGTATAGTTAACGTATAGTCAACGTATAGACAACGTATAGTTAACGTATAGTCAACTCATAGGCAACGTATAGTTAACGTATAGTCAACGTATAGACAACGTATAGACAACGTATAGTCAACGTATAGTTAACGTATAGTCAACGTATAGTCAACGTATAGTCAACGTATAGTCAACGTATAGGCAACGTATAGGCAACGTATAGACAACGTATAGTCAACGTATAGGCAGCTCATAGTTAACGTATAGACAGTGTATAGTTAACGTATAGGCAACGTATAAGCAACGTATAGGCAGCGTATAGACAACGTATAGTCAACGTATAGGCAGCGTATAGTCAACGTATAGACAGTGTATAGTTAACGTATAGGCAACGTATAGTCAACGTATAGGCAACGTATAGTCAACGTATAGTCAACGTATAGTCAACGTATAGTCAACGTATAGACAACGTATAGGCAACGTATAGTCAACGTATAGTCAACGTAGAGTTAGCGCATAGGAAACGTATAGGCAGCTTATATTCAATGTATAGTCAACTTATAGGCAGCTTCTAGGCAACTTTTTGCAATCTATAGGCACCGTATTGGCAACGTAAAGGCAACAACGTCTTGCACTTATAACGGTTCTGTGACGCATGTTTACCTCTCAAATGGCACTCTATTCCCTATATAGTTCACTACCTCTAGGGCTCTGGTCAAACCTAGTGCATTACTACATAGGGAATAGGCTGCCGTTTGGGAAACGCAAATGTCAGTCCCATTCTCAACTTCTCTCTGGCATCTCTAACTCTAACTCTCTGTGTGGTTCTATGGTATATCATGACAATAACCATTCATATTTAATAGCTTGTAATATCAGTTTCCGTTTCTATCCAACAAATACCCCACTCGACTCCACTGCCACGTGACCAATGCTCTCTACTCTCAACCGATAACCAATCAGCTGTCTTCAAGTGTCAAACTTCTAACTGAGCTAATAAAACAGAGACAAACGTTGCAGATATCCTTAACCGAGACAACGAAGAACAAAACAAAAATCACAATTGTAGTCACTGATGTGCTTTGACAGATAATCCTCGGGTTTTGTATCGACACGTTGCGATAGCAACACATGACATAACCGGCGATGACGTTTGTAGCAAAGCTCAGATATTGACCAGGTCTGGATGAGCAAGACGAGGGACTGAGATGGTGATCACACTGATCAGCTCACATTGAATCCAGGCCTTATGGTAGTTAGTCCAGGCCCAGGCCTTATGGTAGTTAGTCCAGGCCTTATGGTAGTTACTCCAGGCCTTATGGTAGTTACTCCAGGCCCAGGCCTTATGGTAGTTACTCCAGGCCTTATGGTAGTTACTCCAGGCCTTATGGTAGTTACTCCAGGCCCAGGCCTTATGTTTACTCCCTTAGGCCCAGGCTTTATGGTAGTTACTCCCTTAGGCCTTTATGGTAGTTACTCCAGGCCTTATGGTAGTTAGTCCAGGCCCAGGCCTTATGGTAGTTAGTCCAGGCCCAGGCCTTTATGGTAGTTACTTATGGTAGTTACCAGGCCTTATGGTAGTTACTCCAGGCCTTATGGTAGTTACTCCAGGCCTTATGGTAGTTACTCCAGGCTTTATGGTAGTTACTCCAGGCCTTATGGTAGTTAGTCCAGGCCTTATGGTAGTTACTCCAGGCCTTATGGTAGTTACTCCAGGCCTTATGGTAGTTACTCCAGGCCTTATGGTAGTTACTCCAGGCCTTATGGTAGTTAATCCAGGCCTTATGGTAGTTAATCCAGGCTTTATGGTAGTTACTCCAGGCCTTATGGTAGTTACTCCAGGCCCAGGCCTTATGGTAGTTACTCCAGGCCCAGGCCTTATGGTAGTTACTCAGGCCCAGGCCTTATGGTAGTTACTCCAGGCCTTATGGTAGTTACTCCAGGCCTTATGGTAGTTACTCCAGGCCTTTATGGTAGTTACTCCAGGCCTTATGGTAGTTACTCCAGGCCCAGGCCTTATGGTAGTTACTCCAGGCCCAGGCCTTATGGTAGTTACTCCAGGCCCAGGCCTTATGGTAGTTACTCCAGGCCCAGGCCTTATGGTAGTTACTCCAGGCCCAGGCCTTATGGTAGTTACTCCCTTATGGTAGTTACTCCAGGCCAGGCCTTATGGTAGTTACTCCAGGCCTTATGGTAGTTAGGCCTTATGGTAGTTACCCAGGCCTTATGGTAGTTACTCCAGGCCCAGGCCTTATGGTAGTTACTCCAGGCCCAGGCCTTATGGTAGTTACTCCAGGCCCAGGCCTTATGGTAGTTACTCCAGGCCCAGGCCTTATGGTAGTTACTCCAGGCCCAGGCCTTATGGTAGTTACTCCAGGCCCAGGCCTTATGGTAGTTACTCCAGGCCCTGGCCTTATGGTAGTTACTCCAGGCCCTGGCCTTATGGTAGTTACTCCAGGCCCAGGTCTTATGGTAGTTACTCCAGGCCCAGGCCTTATGGTAGTTACTCCAGGCCCAGGCCTTATGGTAGTTACTCCAGGCCCAGGCCTTATGGTAGTTACTCCAGGCCCAGGCCTTATGGTAGTTACTCCAGGCCCAGGCCTTATGGTAGTTACTGAGGCTTCTGTCTGAGTGAACAAACCAAAGAACACAGAAACAACAAACTCAACAAACTGTGTGTGTGTGTGTGTGTGTGTGTGTGTGTGTGTGTGTGTGTGTGTGTGCGTGCGTGCGTGCGTGCGTGCGTGTGTGTGTGTGCGTGTGTGTGCATATACAGTACCAGTCAAAGGTTTGGACACACCTACTCATTCTAGGGTTTTTCTTTATTTTTACTATTTTCTATGAAATAACACATATGGAATCATGTAGTAACCAAAAAGTGTTAAACAAATATATTTTATATTCGAAGTAGCCACCCTTTGCCTTGATGACAGCTTTGCACACTCTTGGCATTCTCTCAACCAGCTTCAGCTGGAATGCTTTTCAACAGTCTTGAAGGAGTTCCCACATATGCTGAGCACTTGTTGGCTGATTTTCCTTCACTCTGCGGTCCAACTCATCCCAAACCATCTCAATTGGGTTGAGGTCAGGTGATTGTGGAGGCCAGGTCATCTGATGCAGCACTCCATCACTCTCCTTCTTGGTCAAATAGCCCTTACACAGCCTGGAGTGTTGGGTCATTGTCCTGTTGAAAAACAAATGATAGTCCCACTAAGCCCAAACCAGATGGGATGGCGTATCGCTGCAGAATGCTGTGGTGGATGCGCTTATCCATATATTTTTATTCCATCCCTTTAGATTTGTGTGTATCAGGTAGTTGTTGTGGTATTGTTAGATTACTTGTTAGATATTACTGCACTGCACAAGTATTTCGCTACACTCCCATTAACATCTACTAACCATGTGTATGTGACCAATAACATTTGATTTGATTTGGTAGCCATGCTGGTTAAGTGTGCTTTGAATTCTAAATAAATCACAGACAGTGTCACCAGCAAAGCACCATCACACCTCCTCCTCCATGCTTCACGGTGGGAACCACACAAGCAGAGATCATCCGTTCACCTACTCTGCATCTCACAAAAACACGGCGGTTTGGAACCAAAAATCTCAAATTTGGACTCATCAGACCAAAGGACAGATTTCCACCGGTCTAATGTCCATTGCTCGTGTTTCTTGGCCCAGCAAGTCTCTTCTTATTATTGATGTCCTTTAGTAGTGGTTCTTTGCAGCAATTCAACCATGAAGGCCTGATTCACACAGTCTCCTCTGAACAGTTGATGTTGAGATGTGTCTGTTACTTGATCTCTGTGAAGCATGTATTTGGGCTTCAATTTCTGAGGCTGGAAACTCTAGTGAACTTATCCTCTGCAGCAGAGGGAACTCTGGGTTTTCCTTTCCTGTGACATTCCTCATGAGAGCCAGTTTCATCATAACGCTTGATGGTATTTGCGACTGCACTGGAGGAATGCACTGACCTTCAAGTCTTAAAGTAATGATGGTTGTCGTTTCTCTTTGCTTATTTGAGCTGTTCTTGCCATAATATGGACTTGGTATTTTACCAAATAGGGTTATATTCTGTATACCACCCCTACCTTGTTACAACACAACTGATTGGCTCAAATGCATTAAGAAGGAAATAAATTCCACAAATTAACTTTTAATGTGTCACACCTGTTAATTGAAACGCATTCCTGGTGACTACCTCATGATGTCTGGTTGAGAGAATGCCAAGAGTGTGCAAAGCTGTCATCAAGGCAAAGGGTGGCTACTTTGAAGAATATATTTTTTTTTTATTTGTTTAACACTTTTTTGGTTACTACATGACTCCATATGTGTTATTTCATAGTTTTGATGTCTTCACTATTAATCTACAATGTAGAAAATAGTAAAAATAAATACAAAGTAGGTGTGTTCAAACCTTTGACTGGTTCTGTATATATACTGTATTTGTATATATTTAATTTATTTACATTAAGAAATATAATTAAAACTAACGACACAACATTGTCTGTGGACAGTTTGAATGAGAAGCACCCTCATGAGAGAGAAGAGACGATCAATTTACATCCCACTTTGTGTTTAAAGTGAAACTAGAACTGCATCCTAAATGAAAACCCTTTTCCTTATATAGTGCACGAGTTTACAGGGGGAGGGGGTCAAAAGTAGTGCACTAGTTTACAAGGGGAGAGGTCAAAAGTAGCGCACTAGTTTACAGGGGGAGGGGTCAAAAGTAGTGCACTAGTTTATGGGGGTGTTCAAAAGTAGTGCACTAGTTTACAGGGGAGGGGTCAAAAGTAGTGCACTAGTTTACAGGGGGAGGGGTCAGAAGTAGTGCACTAGTTTACAGGGGGAGGGGGTAAAGTAGTGCACTAGTTTACAGGGGAGGGTATAAAGTAGTGCACTAGTTTACAGGGAGGGGGTAACAAGTAGTGCACTAGTTCACAGGGGGAGGAGGGTCAAAAGTAGTGCACTAGTTTACAGGGGGTATAAAGTAGTGCACTAGTTTACAGGGGAGGGGTAAAAAGTAGTGCACTAGTTTACAGGGGGAGGGGTAAAAAGCAGTGCACTAGTTTACAGGGGAGGGGGTAAAAAGTAGTGCACTAGTTCACAGGGGAGGGGTATACAGTAGTGTACTAGTTTACAGGGGAGGGGTAAAAAGTTGTGCACTAGTTTACAGGGGAGGGGTATAAAGTAGTGCACTAGTTTACAGGGGAGGGGTATAAAGTAGTGCACTAGTTTACAGGGGGAGGTGAGGGGTCAAAAGTTTACGGGGGGTAAAAAGTAGTGCACTAGTTTACAGGGAGGGGGTAAAAAGTAGTGCACTAGTTTACAGGGGAGGGTAAAAAGTAGTGCACTAGTTTACAGGGGGGTAAAAGTAGTGCACTAGTTTACAGGGGAGGGTATAAAGTAGTGCACTAGTTTACAGGGGAGGGGGTATAAAGTAGTGCACTAGTTTACAGGGGTAGGGGGTATAAAGTAGTGCACTAGTTTACAGGGGAGGGGTATAAAGTAGTGCACTAGTTTACAGGGGAGGGGGTATAAAGTAGTGCACTAGTTTACAGGGGGGTATAAAGTAGTGCACTAGTTTACAGGGAGGGGTCAAACGTAGTGCACTAGTTTACAGGGGAGGGGTAAAAAGTAGTGCACTAGTTTACAGGGGGAGTAAAGTAGTGCACTAGTTTACAGGGGAGGGTATAAAGTAGTGCACTAGTTTACAGGGGAGGGGTATACAATAGTGCACTAGTTTACGGGGGAGGGGTATACAGTAGTGCACTAGTTTACAGGGGGGTATAAAGTAGTGCACTAGTTTACAGGGGGAGGGGTAAAAAGTAGTGCACTAGTTCACAGGGGGTATAAAGTAGTGCACTAGTTCACAGGGGGGTATAAAGTAGTGCACTAGTTCACAGGGGAGGGGTATAAAGTAGTGCACTAGTTCACAGGGGGAGGGGTATAAACTAGTGCACTATATAGGTAATAGTGTGAAAATTCAGACAAAACCTTTATCACGTCCAGTTTTCTTTTTCTGATTCACAACACGTTATTTCTCCTGATTTACAATTCAACTCGGTACTGTACAGGTCACATGATACACGACTACACAATGACATAGTCCACATCTAATGACATGATACACGACTACACGATGACATAGTCCACATCTAATGACACACGACTACACAATGACATAGTCCACATCTAATGACATGATACACGACTACACGATGACATAGTCCACATCTAATGACACACGACTACACAATGACATAGTCCACATCTAATGACATGATACACGACTACACGATGACATAGTCCACATCTAATGACACACGACTACACAATGACATAGTCCACATCTAATGACATGATACACGACTACACGATGACATAGTCCACATCTAATGACATGATACACGACTACACGATGACATAGTCCACATCTAATGACACACGACTACACAATGACATAGTCCACATCTAATGACACACGACTACACAATGACATAGTCCACATAATGACATGATACACGACTACACGATGACATAGTCCACATCTAATGACATGATACACGACTACACAATGACATAGTCCACATCTAATGACATGATACACGACTACACGATGACATAGTCCACATCTAATGACACACGACTACACAATGACATAGTCCACATAATGACATGATACGACTACACGATGACATAGTCCACATGACCGGACATACTGTGCAATGAACCAGGCGACAAGAACACTAGTCCTGATACAGGCTGTATAAACTCCGGTATAACCTGGTATTATTATGGTATCTTATGGCATTAGGCGTATACTCTACGCCATAACAATGCAGGCTACAGTCATATCAGGGCTACAAGAAAAGGTGTTTGGATGTAACAAAGTCCAGGAATCCCTAGGTAGAGTGTGTCCTAAGCACTCAACAGCACACACTGTCTGAGGGCAAAGACCGCTGAGATGACATCATTCCAACCAGAAATCAGGTTTGTAACATTGTCATTCCAACCAGGTTTGTCATTCCAACCAGGTTTGTCATTCCAACCAGGTTTGTCATTCCAACCAGGTTTGTCAGTCCAACCAGGTTTGTCATTCCAACCAGGTTTGTCATTCCAACCAGGATTGTCATTCCAACCAGGATTGTCATTCCAACCAGGATTGTCATTCCAATCAGGTTTGTCATTCCAACCAGGATTGTCATTCCAACCAGGATTGTCATTCCAACCAGGATTGTCATTCCAACCAGGATTGTCATTCCAACCAGGATTGTCATTCCAACCAGGATTGTGCAAGCTGGATGTGCAGTTCATAACTTTCAACCAACCCCCTTCCTCTCGCCATCAAATATCACATTACATCTATCGTTCCTCTATCGTTCCTCTGTCTTCCCTCTATCTTATCTGAATCTTCTACCTTCCCTCTATCTTATCTATATATTCTATCTTCCCTCTACCTTCCCTCTATCTTATCTTCCCTTCCCTCTATCTTATCTTCCCTTCCCTCTATCTTATCTTCCCTTCCTTCTATCTTATCTTCCCTTCCCTCTATCTTATCTTCCCTTCCCTCTATCTTCTATCTTCCCTTCCCTCTATCTTATCTGAATATTCTACCTTCCCTCTATCTTATCTTCCCTTCCCTCTATCTTCTATCTTCCCTTCCTTCTATCTTATCTCTATCTTCCCTCTATCTTCCCTCTATCTTATCTCTATCTTATCTTCCTTCCCTCTATCTTCCCTCTACCTTCTCTCTATCTCCAAATCATTTAGCTTCCAAAGGCACTATCTTGAAGGTTGCTTCCCAAATGGAACCCCATTCCCTTATATTCCCTTATGGGCCCTGGTCTAAAGTATCACTATCTTCCCTCTAACTTATGGGCCCTCTATCTTATCTCTATCTTACTGTATCTTCCCTTATCTTCCCTGGTCTACCTTCTCCTTATGGCAGTCTAAATCACAATATAGAGCCTTATGGCATTCTAAAGGAGTACACTATATAGAGCCTTATGGGCCCTGGTCTAAAGTAGTACACTATATAGAGCCCAATGGGCCCTGGTCTAAAGTAGTACACTATATAGAGCCTTATGGGCCCTGGTCTAAAGGAGTACACTATATAGAGCCTTATGGCCCTGGTCTAAAGGAGTACACTATATAGAGCCTTATGGGCCCTGGTCTAAAGTAGTACACTATATAGAGCCTTATGGGCCCTGGTCTAAAGGAGTACACTATATAGAGCCTTATGGCCCTGGTCTAAAGTAGTACACTATATAGAGCCTTATGGGCCCTGGTCTAAAGTAGTACACTATATAGAGCCTTATGGGCCCTGGTCTAAAGTAGTACACTATATAGAGCCTTATGGGCCCTGGTCTAAAGTAGTACACTATATAGAGCCTTATGGGCCCTGGTCTAAAGTAGTACACTATATAGAGCCTTATGGGCCCTGGTCTAAAGGAGTACACTATATAGAGCCTTATGGGCCCTGGTCTAAAGTACACTATATAGAGCCTTATGGCCCTGGTCTAAAGGAGTACACTATATAGAGCCTTATGGGCCCTGGTCTAAAGGAGTACACTATATAGAGCCTTATGGCCCCTGGTCTAAAGTAGTACACTATATAGAGCCTTATGGGCCCTGGTCTAAAGGAGTACACTATATAGAGCCTTATGGGCCCTGGTCTAAAGGAGTACACTATATAGAGCCTTATGGGCCCTGGTCTAAGGGAGTACACTATATAAAGCCCAATGGGCCCTCGGTCTAAAGGAGTACACTATATAGAGCCTTATGGCCCTGGTCTAAAGGAGTACACTATATAGAGCCTTATGGGCTCTGGTCTAAAAGTACACTATATAGAGCCTTATGGGCCCTGGCCTAAAGGAGTACACTATATAGAGCCTTATGGGCCCTGGTCTAAAGGAGTACACTATATAGAGCCTTATGGGCCCTGGTCTAAAGGAGTACACTATATAGAGCCTTATGGGCCCTGGTCTAAGGAGTACACTATATAGAGCCTTATGGGCCCTGGTCTAAAGGTACACTATATAGAGCCTTATGGGCCCTGGCCTAAAGGAGTACACTATATAGAGCCTTATGGGCCCTGGTCTAAAAGTAGTACACTATATAGAGCCTTATGGGCCCTGGTCTAAAGGAGTACACTATATAGAGCCTTATGGGCCCTGGTCTAAAGGAGTACACTATATAGAGCCCAATGGGCCCTGGTCTAAGGAGTACACTATATAGAGCCTTATGGGCCCTGGTCTAAAGTAGTACACTATATAGAGCCTTATGGGCCCTGGTCTAAAGGAGTACACTATATAGAGCCTTATGGGCCCTGGTCTAAAGTAGTACACTATATAGAGCCTTATGGGCCCTGGCCTAAAGGAGTACACTATATAGAGCCCAATGGGCCCTGGTCTAAAGGAGTACACTATATAGAGCCCAATGGGACCTGGTCTAAAGGAGTACACTATATAGAGCCCAATGGGCCCTGGTCTAAAGGAGTACACTATATAGAGCCTTATGGGCCCTGGTCTAAAGTAGTACACTATATAGAGCCCAATGGGCCTGGTCTAAAGGAGTACACTATATAGAGCCTTATGGGCCCTGGCCTAAAGTAGTACACTATATAGAGCCTTATGGGCCCTGGTCTAAGGAGTACACTATATAGAGCCCAATGGGCCCTGGTCTAAAGTACACTATATAGAGCCTTATGGGCCCTGGTCCTAAAGGAGTACACTATATAGAGCCCAATGGGCCCTGGTCTAAAGGAGTACACTATAGAGCCTTATGGGCCCTGGTCTAAAGTAGTACACTATATAGAGCCCAATGGGCCTGGTCTAAAAGAGTACACTATATAGAGCCTTATGGGCCCTGGCCTAAAGTAGTACACTATATAGAGCCTTGGGCCCTGGTCTAAAGGAGTACACTATATAGAGCCTTATGGGTTCCATGGTGCCTAAGGTACACTATGATAGAGCCCAATGGGCCCTGGTCTAAAGGAGTACACTATATAGGGAATAGGGTTCTAAGGAGTACACTATATGCGTTGCCCCTGAGGTCATTGATGGGACAGTGAGCTGGTCTATTCAGCTAGTAATAATTATAGTGTGTGTGTGTGTGTGTGTGTGTGTGTGTGTGTGTGTGTGTGTGTGTGTGTGTGTGCGTGTGCGTGTGCGAGTGTGTGTGCGAGTGTGTGTGCGTGTGTGTGTGTGTGTGTGTGCGTGTGTGCGCGTGTGTGTGCGTGTGCGTGTGCGTGTGTG
>NW_026286961.1:17500-58220 GCF_023373465.1 Oncorhynchus keta | reverse complement strand
AGAGAGAGACACAAAGAGAGAGAGACAGAGAGAGAGAGAGAGAGAGAGAGGGAGACAAAGAGAGAGAGAGAGTGAGAGAGAGAGAGAGAGAGAGAGAGAGAGAGAGAGAGAGAGAGAGAGAGAGAGAGAGAGAGAGAGAGAGAGAGAGAGAGAGAGAGAGAGTGAGAGAGGAGAGAGAGAGAGAGAGAGTGCGTCGGGGGCAAGGCCATGGCCAGAATGCAAGAAGGGAGGGATAGTGAGGAGGGGAGCCTGAAGATGAAACAGCGTTATTGTTTCAGAAATGGAAAGTTCATGCACAACATCTCATGGGCACTACTCAATCTATGGCCCCTACTTCAATCTATGGGCCCTACTCAATATATGGCCCCTACTCAATATATGGCCCCTACTCAATCTATGGCCCCTACTCAATCTATGGCCCTACCAATCTATGGCCCCTACTCAATCTATGGCTCCTACTCAATCTATGGCCCCTACTCAATCTATGGCCCCTACTCAATCTATGGCCCCTACTCAATCTATGGTTCCTTCTCAATCTATGGCCTGACTCAATCTATGGCCCCTACTCAATCTATGGCCCCTACTCAATCTATGGGCCCT
Source organism: Oncorhynchus keta (assembly GCF_023373465.1). NCBI lineage: Eukaryota > Metazoa > Chordata > Actinopteri > Salmoniformes > Salmonidae > Oncorhynchus > Oncorhynchus keta. The sequence continues at coordinate 57,620 of NW_026286961.1, read as the reverse complement.
ACTCAATATATGGGCCCTACTTCTATGGCCCCTACTCAATCTATGGCCCCTAACAATCTATGGCCCCTACCAATCTATGGCCCCTACTCAAATCTATGGCCCCTACCAATCTATGGCTCCTACTCAATCTATGGCCCCTACTCAATCTATGGCCCCTACTCAATCTATGGCCCTACTCAATCTATGGGCCCCTACTCAATCTATGGCCACTACTCAATCTATGGCCCCTACTCAATATATGGCCCCTACTCAATCTATGGCCCCTACTCAATCTATGGCCCCTACTCAATATATGTCTATGGCTCCTTCTCAATCTTTGGCCCTTCTCAATCTATGGCTCCTTCTCAATCTATGGCTCCGACTCAAATCTATGGCCCCTACTTCAATCTATGGCCCCTACTCAATCTATGGCCCCTACTCAATCTATGGTCCCTACTCAATCTATGGCCCCTACTCAATCTATGGCCCCTACTCAATCTATGGCCCCTACTCAATATATGTCTATGGCTCCTTCTCAACCTTTGGCTCCTTCTCAATCTATGGCTCCTTCTCAATCTATGGCTCCGACTCAATCTATGGCCCCTACTCAATCTATGGCCCCTACTCAATCTATGGCCCCTACTCAATATATGGCCCCTACTCTATCTATGGGCCCTACTCAATATATGGCCCCTACTCAATCTATGGCCCCTACTTAATCTATGGGCCCTACTCAATCTATGGCCCCTACTCAATATATAGCCCCTACTCAATCTATGTCTATGGCTCCTTCTCAATCTATGGCTCCTTCTCAATCTATGGCTCCTACTCAATCTATGGCCCCTACTCAATATATGGCCCCTACTCAATCTATGTCTATGGCTCTTCTCAATCTATGGCTCCTTCTCAATCTATGGCTCCTTCTCAATCTATGGCTCCTTCTCAATCTATGGCCCCTTCTCAATCTATGGCTCCTTCTCAATCTATGGCTCCTACTCAATCTATGGCCCGTACTCAATCTATGGCCCCTACTCAATCTATGGCCCCTACTCAATCTATGGGCCCTACTTCAATCTATGGGCCCTACTCAATATATGGGCCCTACTTCAATACATGGGCCCTACTCAATACATGGGCCCTACTCAATACATGGGCCCTACTCAATCTATGGCCCCTATTCAATCTATGGCCCCTACTCAATCTATGGCCCCTACTCAATCTATGGCCCCTACTCAATCTATGGCCCCTACTCAATCTATGGCCCCTACTCAATCTATGGCCCCTACTCAATCTATGGCCCCTACTCAATCTATGGCCCCTACTCAATCTATGGCCCCTACTCAATCTATGGCCCCTACTCAATCTATGGCCCCTACTCAATCTATGGCTCCTACTCAATCTATGGCCCCTACTCAATCTATGGCCCCTACTCAATCTATGGCTCCTTCTCAATCTATGTTCTCCTTCGTATTCTACTGCTCCGACTCAATCTATGGCCCCTACTCAATCTATGGCCCCTACTCAATCTATGGCCCCTACTCAATATATGGTCCCTACTCAATCTATGGCCCCTACTCAATCTATGGCACTTACTCAATCTATGGCTCCTACTCAATCTATGGCCCTACTCAATCTATGGCCCCTACTCAATCTATGGCATTTACTCAATCTATGGCTCCTACTCAATATATGGCTCCTACTCAATCTATGGCCCCTACTCAATCTATGGAATTTACTCAATCTATGGCTCCTTCTCAATCTATGGCTCCTACTCAATCTATGGCCCCTACTCAATCTATGGCCCCTACTCAATCTATGGCCCCTACTCAATCTATGGCCCCTACTCAATCTATGGCCCTACTCAATCTATGGCCCCTACCAATCTATGGCCCCTACTCAATCTATGGCCCCTACTCAATGTATGGCCACTACTCAATCTATGGCCCCTACTCAATATATGGCCCCTACTCAATCTATGGCCCCTACTCAATCTATGGCCGCTACTCAATATATGGCCCCTATTCAATATATGGCCCCTACTCAATCTATGGTCCCTACTCAATATATGGCCCCTACTCAATATATGGCCCTACTCAATCTATGGCCCCTACTTAATCTATGGGCCCTACTCAATCTATGGCCCCTACTCAATATATAGGCCCTACTCAATATATGTCTATGGCTCCTTCTCAATATATGGCTCCTTCTCAATCTATGGCCACTATTCAATCTATGGCCCCTACTCAATATATGGCCCCTACTCAATCTATGTCTATGGCTCCTTCTCAATCTATGGCTCCTTCTCAATCTATGGCTCCTTCTCAATCTATGGCTCCTTCTCAATCTATGGCCCCTTCTCAATCTATGGCTCCTTCTCAATCTATGGCTCCTACTCAATCTATGGCCCCTACTCAATCTATGGCCCCTACTCAATCTATGGCCCCTACTCAATCTATGTCTATGGCTCCTTCTCAATCTATGGCTCCTTCTCAATCTATGGCTCCTTCTCAATCTACGGCTCCTACTCAATCTATGGCCCCTACTCAATCTATGGTCCCTACTCAATATATGGCCCCTACTCAATCTATGTCACTACTCAATCAATGGTTCCTACTCAATATATGGCCCCTACTCAATCTATGGCCCCTACTCAATCTATGGCCCCTTCTCAATATAAGGCCCCTACTCAATATATGTCTATGGCTCCTTCTCAATATATGGCTCCTTCTCAATCTATGGCTCCTTCTCAATCTATGGCCACTGCCCAATTTATGGCCCCTCCTCAATATATGGCCCCTACTCAATCTATGTCTATGGCTCCTTCTCAATCTATGGCTCCTTCTCAATCTATGGCTGCTTCTCAATCTATGGCCCCTTCTCAATCTATGGCCCCTTCTCAATCTATGGCTCCTTCTCAAACTATGGCCCCTACTCAATCTATGGAACCTACTCAATATATGGCCCCTACTCAATCTATGTCTATGGCTCCTTCTCAATCTATGGCTCCTTCTCAATCTATGGCCCCTACTCAATATATGGCCCCTACTCAATATATGGCCCCTACTCAAGCTATGGCCCCTACTCAATCTATGGCCCCTACTCAATCTATGGCCCCTACTCAATCTATGGCCCCTACTCAATCTATGGCCCCTACTCAATATATGTCTATGGCTCCTTCTCAATTTTGGCTCCTTCTCAATCTATGGCTCCATCTCAATCTATGGCTCCGACTCAATCTATGGCCCCTACTCAATCTATGGCCCCTACTCAATATATGGCCCCTACTCAATATATGGCCCCTACTCAATCTATGGTCCCTACTCAATATATGGCCCCTACTCAATATATGGCCCCTACTCAATCTATGGCCCCTACTTAATCTATGGGCCCTTCTCAATCTATAGCCCCTACTCAATATACAGGCCCTACTCAATATATGTCTATGGCTCCTTCTCAATATATGGCTCCTTCTCAATCTATGGCCACTATTCAATCTATGGCCCTACTCAATATATGGCCCCTACTCAATCTATGTCTATGGCTCCTTCTCAATCTATGGCTCCTTCTCAATCTATGGCTCCTTCTCAATCTATGGCTCCTTCTCAATCTATGGCCCCTACTCAATCTATGGCTCCTTCTCAATCTATGGCCCCTACTCAATCTATGGCCCCTACTCAATCTATGGCCCCTACTCAATCTATGGCCCCTACTCAATCTATGGCCCCTACTCAATCTATGGCCCCTACTCAATCTATGGCCCCTACTCAATCTATGGCCCCTACTCAATCTATGGCCCCTACTCAATCTATGGCCCCTACTCAATCTATGGCCCCTACTCAATCTATGGCCCCTACTCAATCTATGGCCCCTACTCAATCTATGGCTCCTACTCAATCTATGGCCCCTACTCAATCTATGGCCCCTACTCAATATATGTCTATGGCTCCGTCTCAATCTATGGCCCGACTCAATCTATGGCCCCTACTCAATCTATGGCCCCTACTCAATCTATGGCCCCTACTCAATCTATGGGCCCTACTCAATATATGGGCCCTACTCAATCTATGGCCCTACTCAATCTATGGCCCCTACTCAATCTATGGCCCCTACTCAATCTATGGCCCTACTCAATCTATGGCCCCTACTCAATCTATGGCCCCTACTCAATCTATGGCTCCTACTCAATCTATGGCCCTACTCAATCTATGGCCCCTACTCAATATATGTCTATGGCTCCTTCTCAATCTATGGCTCCTACTCAATCTATGGCCCCTACTCAATCTATGGCCCCTACTCAATCTATGGCCCCTACTCAATCTATGGTCCCTACTCAATCTATGGCCCCTACTCAATCTATGGCTCCTACTCAATCTATGGCCCCTACTCAATCTATGGCCCCTACTCAATCTATGGCACCTACTCAATCTATGGCCCCTACTCAATATATGGCCCCTACTCAATCTATGGCCCCTACTCAATCTATGGCCTCTACTCAATATATGGCCCCTATTCAATATATGGCCCTACTCAATCTATGGTCCCTACTCAATATATGGCCCCTACTCAATATATGGCCCCTACTCAATCTATGGCCCCTACTCAATCTATAGGCCCTACTCAATATATGGCCCCTACTCAATATATAGCCCCTACTCAATCTATGTCTATGGCTCCTTCTCAATCAATGGTTCCTACTCAATCTATGGCCACTATTCAATCTATGGCCCCTACTCAATATATGGCCCCTACTCAATCTATGTCTATGGCTCCTTCTCAATCTATGGCTCCTTCTCAATCTATGGCTCCTTCTCAATCTATGGCTCCTTCTCAATCTATGGCCCCTACTCAATCTATGGCTCCTACTCAATCTATGGCCCCTACTCAATCTATGGGCCCTACTCAATCTATGGCCCCTACTCAATATATAGCCCCTACTCAATCTATGTCTATGGCTCCTTCTCAATCTATGGCTCCTTCTCAATCTATGGCTCCTTCTCAATCTACGGCTCCTACTCAATCTATGGCCCCTACTCAATCTATGGTCCCTACTCAATATATGGCCCCTACTCAATCTATGTCACTACTCAATCAATGGTTCCTACTCAATATATGGCCCCTACTCAATCTATGGCCCCTACTCAATCTATGGCCCCTTCTCAATATAAGGCCCTACTCAATATATAGGCCCTACTCAATATATGTCTATGGCTCCTTCTCAATATATGGCTCCTTCTCAATCTATGGCTCCTTCTCAATCTATGGCCACTGCCCAATTTATGGCCCCTCCTCAATCTATGGCCCCCTAATCTATGTCTATGGCTCCTTCTCAATCTATGGCTCCTTCTCAATCTATGGCTACTTCTCAATCTATGGCTCCTTCTCAATCTATGGCCCCTTCTCAATCTATGGCCCCTTCTCAATCTATGGCCCCTTCAATCTATGGCTCCTTCTCAAACTCCCCTACTCAATCTATGGCCCCTCTCAATCTATGGCCCCTACTCAATCTATGGCCCTACTCAATCTATGTCTTTGGCTCCTTCTCACTGGCAATCTATTGGCCCCTACTCAATCTATGGCCCCTACTCAATCTATGGCCCCTACCAATCTATGGCTCCTTGGCTCCTTCTCAATCTATGGCTCCTTCTCAATCTATGGCTCCTTCTCAATCTATGGCCCCTACTCAATCTATGGCCCCTACTCAATCTATGGCCCCTACTCAATCTATGGCCCCTACTCAATCTATGGCTCCTTGGCCCCTCAATATATGTCTATGGCTCTTCTCAATCTATGGCCCCTACTCAATCTATGGCCCTACTTCTATATGGGCCCTAATCTATGGCCCCTACTCAATCTATGGCCCCTACTCAATCTATGGCCCCTACTCAATCTATGGCCCTACTCAATCTATGGCCCCTACTCAATCTATGGCCCCTACTCAATCTATGGCTCCTACTCAATCTATGGCCCCTATATCTATGGCCCCTACTCAATCTATGGCTCCTCAATCTATGGCCCCTACTCAATCTATGGCCCCTACTCAATCTATGGCCCCTAAATCTATGGCCCCAATCTATGGCCCCTACTCAATCTATGGCCAATCAATCTATGGCCACTACTCAATCTATGGCCCCTACTCAATCTATGGCCCCTACTCAATCTATGGCCCCTACTCAATCTATGGCCCCTACTCAATCTATGGCCCTTCTACTCTCAATCTATGGCTCCTTCTCAATCTATGGCTCCTTGGCTACAATCTATGGCCCCTACTCAATCTATGGCCCTTACTCAATCTATGGCCCCTACTCAATCTATGGCCCCTACTCAATCTATGGCCCCTACTCAATATATGTCTATGGCTCCTTCTCAATCTATGGCTCCTCAATCTCAATCTATGGCCCCTCAATCTATGGCCCCTACTCAATCTATGGCCCCTACTCAATCTATGGCCCCTACTCAATATATGGCCCCTACTCAATCTATGGCCCCCTACTCAATCTATGGCCCCTACTCAATATATGGCCCCTACTCAATCTATGGCCCCTACTCAATCTATGGCCCCTACTCAATCTATGGCCCCTACTATGGCCCTTCTCAATATATGTCTATGGCCCCTACTCAATCTATGGCCCCTACTCAATCTATAGGCCCTACTCAATATATGGCCCCTACTCAATATATAGCCCCTACTCAATCTATGTCTATGGCTCCTTCTCAATCAATGGTTCCTACTCAATCTATGGCCCCTACTTAATCTATGGGCCCTACTCAATCTATGGCCCCTACTCAATATATAGCCCCTACTCAATCTATGTCTATGGCTCCTTCTCAATCTATGGCTCCTTCTCAATCTATGGCTCCTTCTCAATCTACGGCTCCTACTCAATCTACGGCCCCTACTCAATCTATGCCCCTACTCAATATGGCCCCTCCTCAATCTATGGTCCCTATCTATGGCCCCTACTCAATCTATGTCACTACTCAATCTATGGTTCCTACTCAATATATGGCCCCTACTCAATCTATGGCCCCTACTCAATCTATGGCCCTACTCAATCTATGGCCCCTACTCAATATATAGGCCCTACTCAATATATGTCTATGGCTCCTTCTCAATATATGGCTCCTTCTCAATCTATGGCCACTGCCCAATTTATGGCCCCTCCTCAATATATGGCCCCTACTCAATCTATGTCTATGGCTCATTCTCAATCTATGGCTCCTTCTCAATCTATGGCTACTTCTCAATCTATGGCTGCTTCTCAATCTATGGCCCCTTCTCAAACTATGGCCCCTACTCAATCTATGGACCCTACTCAATATATGGTCCCTACTCAATCTATGTCTTTGGCTCCTTCTCAATCTATGGCTCCTTCTCAATCTATGGCTCCTTCTCAATCTGTGGCCCCTACACAATCTGTGGCTCCTACACACATCTATGGCCCCTACTCAATCTGTGGCCCCTACACAATCTATGGCCCCTACTCAATCTATGGCCCTTACTCAATCTATGGCTCCTTCTCAATCTATGGCCCCTACTCAATCTATGGCTCCTTCTCAATCTATGGCCCCACTCAATCTATGGCCCCTACACAATCTATGGTCCCTACTCAATCTATGGCACTTACTCTATCTATGCCTCCTTCTCAATCTATGGCCCCTACACAATCTATGGTCCCTACTCAATCTATGGCCCCTACTCAATCTATGGCTCCTTCTCAATCTATGGCCACTATTCAATCTATGGTCCCTACTCAATCTATGGCTCCTACTCAATCTATGGCCCCTACTCAACCTGAATGGCTGAATGGCACCCTATCCCTAGTGCACAACCTTTGACCCCATGGCCGGGGCAAAAGGAGTGGTATAAATAGGGAATAGGGTCCCACTTGGGAAGCACACTACAACCAGCCCCCATACCACTCCACTTCAAATGGATGCCATTGTCCTGGTAAGCCACATGTCATTGTTCTGGTAAACAACATGTCATTGTCCTGGTAAACCACATGCCAGTGTCCTGGTAAACCACATGCCAGTGTCCTGGTAAACCACATGCCAGTGTCCTGGTAAACCACATGCCAGTGTCCTGGTAAACCAAATGCCAGTGTCCTGGTAAACCACATGCCAGTGTCCTGGTAAACCAAATGCCAGTGTCCTGGTAAACCACATACCAGTGTCCTGGTAAACCAAATGCCAGTGTCCTGGTAAACCACATGCCAGTGTCCTGGTAAACCACATACTAGTTTCCTGGTAAACCACATTCCAACGTCCTCATAAGTTCTAACTACACAACATACCACAGAGGCCCATGGTGGGCAGTTTGCTGTTGTAGCTCTCTGTCTCGATGACCAACATGCCCGTGCTGTGGAACCACTGCAGCTTCAGGCCCGCTGGCGTACGGATCAGGTACATGTTGCCGGTGTCCAGGATCTCAAAGCCAAACTTCTTGAACCTCGGCTTGGCGTACCTTGAGTTCACATACAGCTGACAGAGAGAAAAGATGTGTCAAAATCCTATATGTTGAGGGGTACTGTATTTTCTAATATAGATAGGCCTACAAATACTACTGTGTGTGTGGCAAGTTAATTAACATCTCATCACTTTTTAGGTCTAGGATGAACTATTTCTATTTGACATTGACTTTGATTCTGTCCGTAGTCAAATTGGTGAATAAAGGGCTAGTTAGACCGAGAGAGATGGGAAAGATGAATAAGAGATAGGAGGAGATGAAGAAGAGATAGGAGGAGATGAAGAAGAGATAGGAGGAGATGAAGAAGAGATAGGAAGAGATGAAGAAGAGATAGGAAGAGATGAAGAAGAGATTAGGAAGAGATGAAGAAGAGATAGGAAGAGATGAAGAAGAGATTAGGAAGAGATGAAGAAGAGATAGGAAGAGATGAAGAAGAGATTAGGAAGAGATGAAGAAGAGATAGGAAGAGAGGAAAAAGCGATATGAAGAGATGAAAAAGCGATAGGAAGAGATGAAGAAGAGATAGGAAGAGATGAAGAAGAGATTAGGAAGAGATGAAGAAGAGATGAGGAAGAGATGAAGAAGAGATAGGAAGAGATGAAGAAGAGATTAGGAAGAGATGAAGAAGAGATTAGGAAGAGATGAAGAAGAGATAGGAAGAGATGAAGAAGAGATAGGAAGAGATGAAGAGGAGATGAAGAAGAGATAGGAAGAGATGAAGAAGAGATAGGAAGAGATGAAGAAGAGATAGAAGAGATGAAGAAGAGATAGGAAGAGATGATGAAGAGATGAGGAAGAGATGAAGAAGAGATTAGGAAGAGATAGCAAGAGATGAAGAAGAGATAGGAAGAGATGAAGAAGAGATAGCAAGAGATGAAGAGATAGGAAGAGATGAAGAGAGATAGGAAGAGATGAAAGAGAGAGATGAAGAAGAGATGAAGAAGAGATAGAAGAAGAGATAGGAAGAAATGAAGAGATGAAGAAGATAGGAAGAGATGATGAAGAAGAGATGAAGAAGAGATGAAGAAGAGATGAAGAAGAGATGAAGAATGAAGAAGAGAAGAGATAGAAAGAGATGAAGAAGAGATGAAGAAGAGATAGGAAGAGATGAAGAAGAGATGAAGAAGAGATGAAGAAGAGATAAGAAGAGATGAAGAAGAGATGAAGAAGAGATGAAGAAGAGATAGGAAGAGATGAAGAAGAGATGAAGAAGAGATGAAGAAGAAGAGATGAAGAAGAGATAGGAAGAGATGAAGAAGAGATGAAGAAGAGATGAAGAAGAGATGAAGAAGAGATGAAGAAGAGATGAAGAAGAGATGAAGAAGAGATAGGAAGAGATGATGAAGAGATAAGAAGAGATGAAGAAGAGATAAGAAGAGATGAAGAAGAGATGAAGAAGAGATAGGAAGAGATGAGGAAGAAATGAAGAAGAGATGAAGAAGAGATGAAGAAGAGATAGGAAGAGATGAAGAAGAGATGAAGAAGAGATAGGAAGAGATGAGGAAGAAATGAAGAAGAGATGAAGAAGAGATGAGAAGAGATGAAGAAGAGATGAAGAAGAGATGATGAAGAGATTGAGAAGAGATGAAGAAGAGACGAAGGAACAGACTGACCCTCCTCTGCAGTCTGTTGATGACCAGATGGTTGGACTTGTGGGTAATGTTCAAAACCACTAGACACAGGTTGGTGAAATTCCACAGCAGCTTCGGATGGAAACAGAAAAATAAATATTAAATATACTTTTTTATTTGATTTACAAAGGCTAAGAATCTCTAATAAAAGGGATTAAAGTCATATACAACTACTCGACATGTGAATGAATAATGAGAATTTACTGAGAATGTTATATAGGGGTGTTAAGACAAGGATGTCCTTTATCACCATATTTATTGATTATCGTCACTGAACTACTTTCTGCAAAGGTACTGTAGCTACAGTATAGGGCCTCACTGTGTCTGAGGAGGCCATTTTGGGGACACCGGCGTGTCAGTTACCTACTGTAAATTCTATAGCTTCACAATGGCCTCACTTTCTCTGAGGCGGCCATTTTGGGGGCACAAGTGTTACAATGACCTAATGTACCCTCATCCTCACCGTGTCTGAGGAGGCCATTTTGGGGACACCGGCGTGTCAGTTACCTACTGTAAATTCTATAGTTACAATGACCTAATGTACCCTCATCCTCACCGTGTCTGAGTCAGCGGGGCATTCCTGGACCACGATGCTGACGGTCTCGCTTGGCAGCTGGGTAACAATGTAGGAGGTAGCCTTGTAGATGGCCACGCTGTTACCATCAAACGTGATCACGTTCAGGTCAGGGAACACTGAGCAGCGACCTGGAGGAGACAGGACAACACCGGCAAGAAACAGGACATTATGACTGAGAAACGCCTGACGGGGAGGGTGTGTGTGTGTGTGTGTGTGTGTGTGTGTGTGTGTGTGTGCGTCAGTGGAGGCTGGTGGGGGGAGCAATAGGAGGACGGGCTAATCTTAATGGTTGGAGTGAAATAAATGGAAATTATCAAACACATCAAACATATGGAAACAACATGTTTGACTCCCTTCCTTTTTATTCCATTCCAGCCATTACAACGAGCCCATCCTCCTATAGATCCTCGCACCAGCCTCCATTGGAGTGTGTGTCTACTACTGTGAACGTGTGTCGGCTAGCAGTTGTCCTCACATGGGCAGTCCCACTGCGGGCAGCACTTGTCCCCGTTGACCAGGATGGCGAAACCGAGCAGACCGCAGTTAGGAGGGGTGGAGTTATACAGACAGTTCTGGGACATGTTGAATCGGACCAGCTGGCCGCTCACACAGAGGAACTTGGTACACTCATCTATGATCTCTGAATAGGGAGGCTGAGACAGGGAAGAACAACAGTTACTACCTGAACAGATTGAACAACATGTGTTATAGAGTTTCCTAATTGAAAACAAAGATTAGATGAAGACATTGATGAGAGAAACCATTGATGAGAGAAACCACGTACGCACAAGTAGCTAGACTACAGAGCGTTAGTAAATAAGGTAATAGGCTGAGACGACTGAGCCTACAGAGAGGCCTGGACTTTTCGGATAGCGGCAGGGTAGCCTAGTGGTTAGAGCGTTGGACTAGTAACCCGAAAGGTTGCAAGTTCAAATCCCCGAGCTGACAAGGTACAAATCTGTCGTTCTGCCCCTGAACAGGCAGTTAACCCACTGTTCCTAGGCCGTCATTGAAAATAAGAATTTGCCTAGTAAAATAAAATATGCATGTATCGATTTAACCTTAAATTTAACTAGGCAATTCAGTTAAGAACAAATTCTTATTTACAATGACCGGCGAAACCCTAACCTGGACGACAATTGCGCATCGCCCTATGGGACTCCCAATCATTGCCGGTTGTGATACAGCTTGGATTCGTAGCCAGGGGGCCTGTAGTGATGCCTCAAGCACTGAGATGCAGTGCCTTAGACCGCTGCGCCACTCAGGAGTCCCATGGAGCCTACATTGAGTCCCATTGAGCCAAATGGAGCCTACATTGAGAAGAGAGGAAAGGAGAGAGGACTTGGTCTACTCACAGTACACATCCTAGTTGAGGACACTGCCATGGATGTAGTAACCTCTGCCGTAGTTCCAACACGCTCTGTCGTGGTATATGGCGATACTACCGATGGTGACGCGGTTGTCTCTGATGTGGTGTACGGAGACACAGGTGATGGTGACGCGGTTGTCTCTGATGTGGTGTACGGAGACACAGGTGATGGTGATGCGGTTGTCTCTGATGTGGTGTACGGAGACACAGGTGATGGAGTCTTTGGTGCAGTGGTGTCTACTCCGTCCTCTGGCTCTGGGGTGGATGTGGGGGGCAAGGCGGGGACTGAGGGAGCTGCTGCCATATCTGGTGTGACCTTTGGCGTGACCTTTGGTGTGACCCCTGGAGTGCCTGAGACCTCTGTAGAGGTCAGCAGGTCAGGCGAAGGAGTCATTCTGGTCGTGCTCTCTGTGAATGCTGGAGTATCCCCTGTCTCTCTAGTGGTGGATGGTGCTATTCCTTCTGGTGTAGTAGTGGTGGATGTGGATGGTTCTGCGGTCGCTCCTGTGGGTCCTGTGGGGACGGCGGTAGATTCTGTGACCGTGGTCAGGCTGGGAACGGAAACAGAAGCGGATGTGGTCGTGCCAGTGGGTCCTGTGGGGACGGCGGTAGATTCTGTGGTTCTGGCAGTGGTGACTGGTTTGGTCGTGGTACGAGCGGTCGTGGTTGGAACAACCTCTGAGATGGTAGCTGTGACCAGGCTAGGAGGAGCGACCGTAATAGGAATGGGTCTGGTCGTCGCTGTCGGAACCCCTGGAACTCCCAGAGTTCTTGTATCTACAGTTGCCCTAACAGTGCTCGGTCTGGCGGTGGACCTCACCGTTGTGGCAGTTCTGGACGTCGTCACGGGAACCCTGCCTGTTGTCGTCCTGCGTGTTGTTGTCATTGGTCTGTGGGTGGTCTTGGAGACCACTTTAGAAGTAGGAACCACTCTGGTAGTGACTCTCTCTGGGTGTCTAGTGGGTCTGGGGACTGACGTGGTGGAGGTGGAGGAGCTGGTTGTGGTGACTGGACCAGACAAGAAAGAAGTTGGTTCTTGTGTAGTTGTTGTGGAAGTAGTAGACAATACTTCTACCCTTCCTGTATCAGGAGGAACGCTAGTGGTCTCTGTTAGTGGTCTGATGGTCACTGGTCTGATGGCAGTGGTCACTGGGACACCAGGTACAGGTGTGATGGTGGTCGTATGGACACCAGGTACAGGTGGGACAGTGGTCACTGGGACACCAGGTACAGGTGTGATGGTGGTCGTATGGACACCAGGTACAGGTGTGATGGTGGTCGTATGGACACCAGGTAAAGGTGGGACAGTGGTCACTGGGACACCAGGTACAGGTGTGATGGTGGTCGTATGGACACCAGGTACAGGTGTGATGGTGGTCGTATGGACACCAGGTACAGGTGGGACAGTGGTCACTGGGACACCAGGTACAGGTGGGACAGTGGTCACTGGGGCACCAGGTACAGGTGTGATGGTGGTCGTATGGACACCAGGTACAGGTGTGATGGTGGTCGTATGGACACCAGGTAAAGGTGGGACAGTGGTCACTGGGACACCAGGTACAGGTGTGATGGTGGTCGTATGGACACCAGGTAAAGGTGGGACAGTTGTCATGGGGACCATTGTGGTGAGAGATAATGCTGGTTCCCCAGGTACACCAGGCACGGCAGGGTGTTCGGGTGTCACAGGAGGTCTCTCCGTCCTGGAGGTTGAAACTGCGCCGGTTGAAGTCTCGGGCGGAGCTGTGGTGGTTTTGGCTGTGGTCGTCATGGTAACTGAGGTTGTGGTTGTGACGCCTGGCGCTGTAGATGAAGCAACGTGGTGAAGTGCATCAGTGGTGGTAGTGGAGAAGACTTGGTGTGGAGAGACGTCTACTTCTGTGCTGACCGCAGGTTTCACTGGGACCTCAGGTGTGGTCACCCTCTCTGTGCTAGAGACAAGGCTAGAAGGAGTGGTGGAGGTTTCGCTGTGGGGGGGCCTCCAAGGCTTCGTGGTCTTCAGTGTGGTTGGGGGCTGGGTCGTTACGGTCCCTACAGCCTCTGGTGGACCTGGCACGGTCGTGGTGGTCTCTGTGTGTGGTTGGGACCACTGCTTCTGTTGTGGTCGAGATGGAAGGAGAGGTGAAGGTGGTCTCTGTGTGTGACGCGGTGATACAGATAATGTGGTTGTGGTTGGGACCACTGCTTCTGTTGTGGTCGAGATGGAAGGAGAGGTGAAGGTGGTCTCTGTGGTGGTCTCCACTGTGTGGTCGAGATGGAAGGAGAGGTGAAGGTGGTCGTGGTGGTCTCTGTGTGATACAGGTAATGTGGTTGTGGTTGGGACCACTGCTTCTGTTGTGGTGGAGATGGAAGGAGAGGTGAAGGTGATCTGGGGGGACTCTGTGGTCGTTACCAGAAGGTCTGGAGGTTTGGTGGTCGTTGTTGTCGGGGGACCGGTAGTAGTGGTCAGTCTCCAGTCCACAGCTTCGGTCGGGTGTGCGGTTGTGGTTGTGTGTTCTGTGGTTCTCTCTGTGGTTGAAACAACGCCAGACCACGAGGTCCTTTCAGTGTAGGCCGTAGGTGTTGTTGTCAGTTGAGATGTTGTTACCGTGTCTATGACAATCACAGGTGTGACTACAGCCGGTGTCATGGTTATACGGGTCGTTGCCAAGGGTTCCGCTGTTGCCGTTGAGACCGGTGCTCTCGTCGTTTTCTTGGTTGTCGCCGGCTGTTTTGAGGTAGGGCCGGTTGATATTGTTGTTGTCGTTGGCATGGGAACAGCTGTGGTAGTTGGTAGCTCAGGAACTGGAGTTGTGGATGTCTTCAGCTCTGTCGGGGAGGCGTGAACCGTCTTCTCTGTGGTTGCCGTGAAAACAAGTGGTGGTGTTGTCTTCGGGCGTGTGGACGGTGTGGTTCTGAGAGTAGTGAAAGGGGTGACTGGTGAGGTTGATACTGTGCTGGGTTTTGAAGTGGGTTCTGGTGGTGGTGGTATTGTTGTTGTTACGGTGTGAACGGTGGAGGTCGGTGAGAGAGAGGGTACTGTAGTATCGGCTGTAGTCGATACACCAGGAGAGAGGACTTTGATTGTTGATGGCTCGGTTGTCTCCACAGTTACAGGCTTTGTGCTTGTCTCTGTGGGTGCACCAAGGGTGGTTATAGAAGCTGTAGTCCTGGTTGTAGTCCTGGTTGTAGTCCAAGCTGTGTCCCTGGGTGTCTCTGAGACTGTGGTTGGACGTGGCCTAGAGGTGGTTGAGACTGGAGTCCCTGTGTCTCCTGGACGTGTGGTGGCCTTGGTGGTCACACTGGTGGGAGTGACTGGTACTGCAGGCAGGGCGCTGGTCTGAGTAGGCCCCACGGTGGAGCTTATCCAGGGGCCCATGGTAGTGGATGGAGGAGGGCTGGTGAATGTGGTGTCTGTAGGCGCTGGGTGTAGAGAGGGCCTGGTGGTGGAGGACGTGAGCCAGAACAGAGCTGTGATAGAGAAGGGGACCTGGCTGGTCCTCTCTGTGCTGGGGCCTAGGGGGCTGGGTATGGAACTGGGGGCCCTGGTCGTCCTCTCTGTACTGCCTTCTGTAGTGGAGGGTAAGGATGGAGATGTCTTCACTGTAGATACAACCTCCACCACCTCAGGTCTGACTGAGGTGGCCAGGGATGGAGTTGAGGGTGTTGCTGCTGCACTGGTTCCCTCTGGAGTCGATACGGCTGAAGAGGTGCTGGGCAGAACCACCTTCTCGGTCACTGTGGTCGGAACCTTAGCAGAGGTGGTCAGAGCATCCAAAGCAGAAGTTGAGACAATAGGAATGGTGGTGGTGGCTGCAGTGGTGGGGACTGTGTCTGAAGGGGTGGTGGTGTAGAGAGGCTGGATGGAGGTGGTGGTGAGGGGGACAGGGGGACCCGGGGTGGAGCGTGCCGTGGAGAGGCTAGGGCTAGCCGGGCTGCTCCTAGTGGTGGTTGTGGTGGCTGAAGGAGTGACAGCTGCAGGTGTTGACTCAACACTGCTGACAGTAGTAATGGGCTGCACAGCAACTGGTGGCTTAATGCCTGGAGCACAAACAATAAAACAACTGTTAGATAAGCTCTGCTGCTGGCCTAGGAGAGAGAGAGAGGAGAGAAAGAGAGAAGAGAGAACAAGAGAGAGAGAGAGAGAGAAGAAGAGAGAGTAAAAAGAGAGAGAAAGAGAGAGAGAGATACAGAGAAAGAGTGAAAGAGAGAGAGAGAGAAGAGAGAGAGAGAGAGAGAGAGAGAGAGAGAGAGAGAGAGAGAGAGAGAGAGGAGAGAGAGAGAGAGAGAGAGAAAACTAGAAGAAGTAGAGTGATCCATTCCTCCCCTGTGGCCAAACTTCAACCACACACAGCACATGGCTCATGACTCATGTTGATGGTAGAATAGAGTGTTGATCTTGATTAAACAGATGTTAGCTGTGAATATCTCAGCGTCTCAGAAATCTGATAGGACACTGTATTTATCTAGTTACTGTATGTATTCAGAGATCTTGAGGTGAGCCCAACAACACGTGCAAGGGGTGTGTTTCATGTGACCTTTACATGGATGAGTGGGTTGTTGAGTCATTTTAAAAACAAGGATATCCTCTAAACCTAAATATATTTGTATCCCACATCACTGTACAAATACAACTTTAAAATAAATAGTAAATAGTCCTCAGTTACTGGATAGTCCATTTTACTTCTGATAATGTAGTCAGTTTGAGTTATCACTAGTATGTGAAGTGGAGTGGAGAGGAGAGGAGAGAGGAGGAGAGGAGAGGAGAGGAGAGGAGAGGAGGGAGTGGAGTGGAGAGAGAGAGGGAGTGGAGTGGAGAGGAGAGGAGAGGAGAGGAGAGGAGAGGAGGGAGGAGGGAGGAGAGGGAGGGAGGGAGGGAGGGAGTGGAGGGAGTGGAGAGGAGAGGAGAGGAGGGAGAGGAGGGGAGGGAGAGGAGTGGGTGGGAGGGAGAGGGAGGAGTGGAGGGAGGGAGGGAGGGAGGGAGGGAGGGAGGGAGAGGAGAGGAGGGGGAGGGAGAGGAGGGGAGAGGAGAGGAGGAGGGAGAGGAGGGGAGAGGAGAGGAGGGTGGAGAGGAGAGGAGGGGTGGAGGGGAGGAGGAGAGGAGAGGAGAGGAGGAGAGGAGAGGAGAGGGGAGGAGGGAGGAGGGGGAGGGAAGGGGAGGGGAGGGGAGGGGAGGGGAGGGGAGAGGAGGGGAGGGGAGGGAGGGGGGGGGGAGGGGAGGAGGGAGGGAGAGGAGAGGAGGGAGAGGGAGAGGAGGGGAGTGGAGAGGAGAGGAGGGAGAGGAGAGGAGAGGAGAGGAGAGGAGGGAGAGGAGGGAGGAGAGGAGAGGGGGAGAGGAGGGAGGGTGGGGGAGAGGAGGGGAGGAGAGGAGAGGAGGGGAGGGAGGGAGGAGGAGAGGAGAGGAGGGAGGAGAGGGGAGGGAGGGGAGGAGGGAGAGGGAGGAGGGAGAGGAGGGGAGGGAGAGGAGAGGGAGAGGAGAGGGAGAGGAGGGGAGAGGAGAGGGAGAGGAGAGGAGAGGAGTGGGAGTGGGGAGGGGGAAGGGAGAGGAGGGGAGAGGAGGGGAGGGAGGGGAGGGAGGGGAGAGGAGAGGAGAGGAGAGGAGGGGAGGGGAGGGAGGGAGGGGAGGGAGGGAGAGGAGAGGAGAGGGGAGGGAGAGGAGAGGAGTGGAGGGGAGGGAGGAGAGGGAGAGGAGAGGGAGAGGAGGGAGAGAGAGGAGAGGGGAGAGGAGAGGAGTGGAGAGGAGTGGAGAGGAGAGGAGAGGAGAGGAGTGGAGTGGAGAAAATGTCCTGATACTCACAGTCTTCAACATGGACACATCTCTGAGTGACCTCATCCAGCACCATGTGACCAGGACACAGAGGCAGACATCCCTCCACCCTACAGAGCAACACACAGCTCTGAATACACCTGCCAGCTACTCTCTATACACTAACATCACATTTCAGTTACAGTGTATTGAAACAAGGTTTCCAAAAGGGTCCTCTGGCCCCATAGGAGAACCCCATAGGAGAACCCCATAGGAGAACCCCATAGGAGAACCCCATAGGATGACCCCATAGGAGAACCCCGTAGGAGAACCCCATAGGAGAACCCCATAGGAGAACCCTGTAGGAGAACCCCATAGGATAACCCCATAGGAGAACCCCATAGGAGAACCCCATTGGAGAACCCCATAGGAGAACCCCATAGGAGAACCCCATAGGAGAACCCCATAGGACGGCCCAATAACCTTTATAGGTTCTAAAAGCACCTTTTTTGCTAAGAGTGTAGAAGAACAATTGTGACAGAAGGACAGCTATAGAGTAGTTGTGATGAATATGATATATTTTCATCTATTAGGTATGTCCTACAATTAAAATGTTACAAAAGACTAACACTCTTCTGAGCCATGTATCAACATCTGTGGAAATATCAGATTACTGCAAAACATGTTGATCTAATATCTCAGTGTTGTTTGTCCTGTATCTGACTGGCTGATTGGCTGACTGACTGACTGGCTGACTGGCTGACTGGCTGACTGGCTGACTGACTGATTGGCTGACTGGCTGGCTGACTGGCTGATTGGCTGGCTGACTGGCTGGCTGACTGGCTGGTTGGCTGACTGACTGATTGGCTGACTGGCTGGCTGACTGGCTGACTGGCTGACCGGCTGGCTGACTGGCTGGCTGACTGGCTGACTGGCTGGCTGACTGGCTGGCTGACTGGCTGGTTGGCTGACTGACTGATTGGCTGACCGGCTGGCTGACTGGCTGGCTGACTGGCTGACTGGCTGGCTGACTGGCTGGCTGACTGGCTGGTTGGCTGACTGACTGATTGGCTGACTGACTGACTGATTACACAATAGAGCTGGAGGCTTCACAGTCACATGGTGTTGAAGGTTTAGCCCCTGTCTGTGTTGGTGTACGTCTGCATCCCAAACAGTGCCCTGTTCCCTATATAGTGTACTACTTTCGACCAGGGCTTTATGCCCTATATAGTGCACTACTTTCGACCAGGGCTTTATCCCCTATATAGTGCACTACTTTCGACCAGGGCTTTATCCCCTATATAGTGCACTACTTTTGACCAGGGCTTTATGCCCTATATAGTGCACTATATAGAGAACAGGGTGTCATTTAGGATGCAACCCGTAGTGTCACCTTGTGCTGCCTTACTTTGGAACGGTGCCACATGCCTCCCCCGAGGGGTCACTGCAGGTCCTGAAGCAGGGGCTGACACACGACTCATACCTCCACTGGCACTTAGGACCCGTAGGGGTGTCTGGACCAGGGCCTGTGGGAAAATACACACTTTACAGAAAGTGTTGCACAGCAGAGTATGAAACATGGGAATAAGTATTACTTGTGTTTGTCAATCATATTACAGAGTCTCCTAGAAAAGAGATACATTTAAAAAAGAGATAAATAAATGAAGTGAGTTGAGTTCTAGATCGACTATCGTCTGGACTCTGCCTAACCTCTCTGGACCTCTCCTGGTCTCCTGGTCGACTATCGTCTGGACTCTGCCTAACCTCTCTGGACCTCTCCTGGTCTCCTGGTCGACTATCGTCTGGACTCTGCCTAACCTCTCTGGACCTCTCCTGGTCTCCTGGTCGACTATCGTCTGGACTCTGCCTAACCTCTCTGGACCTCTCCTCCTGGTCTCCTGGTCTGCCTAACTCCTGGTCTAACCTCTCTGGACCTCTCCTGGTCTCCTGGTCGACTATCGTCTGGACTCTGCCTAACCTCTCTGGACCTCTCCTGGTCTCCTGGTCGACTATCGTCTGGACTCTGCCTAACCTCTCTGGACCTCTCCTGGTCTCCTGGTCGACTCTCTGGACTCTGCCTAACCTCTCTGGACCTCTCTGGTCTCCTGGTCGACTATCGGTCTCCTCTGGACTCTGCTTAACCTCTCTGGGACTCTGCCTAACCTCTCTGGACCTCTCCTGGTCGACTATCGTCTGGACTCTGCCTAACCTCTCTGGACTCTCCTGGTCGACTATTGTCTGGACTCTGCCTAACCTCTCTGGACTCTCCTGGTCGACTATTGTCTGGACTCTGCTTAACCTCTCTGGACTCTCCTGGTCGACTATTGTCTGGACTCTGCTTAACCTCTCTGGACTCTCCTGGTCGACTATTGTCTGGACTCTGCTTAACCTCTCTGGACTCTCCTGGTCGACTATTGTCTGGACTCTGCCTAACCTCTCTGGACCTCTCCTGGTCGACTATCGTCCGGAATCTGCCTAACCTCTCTGGACTCTCCTGGTCAACTATTGTCTGGACTCTGCCTAACCTCTCTGGACCTCTCCTGGTCGAGTATCGTCTGGACTCTGCCTAACCTCTCTGGACCTCTCCTGGTCGACTATCGTCTGGACTCTGCTTAACCTCTCTGGACTCTCCTGGTCGAGTGGGACTCTGCCTAACCTCTCTGACCTCTCTGGACTCTGCTTAACCTCTCTGGACCTCTCCTGGTCAACTATCGTCTGGACTCTGCCTAACCTCTCTGGACCTCTCCTGGTCGACTATCGTCTGGACTCTGCCTAACCTCTCTGCACTCTCCTGGTCACTATCGTCTGGACTCTGCCTAACCTCTCTGGACCTCTCCTGGTCGACTATCGTCTGGACTCTGCCTAACCTCTCTGCTCGACTACTGGACTCTGCCTAACCTCTCTGCACCTCTCCTGGTCTATCTCTGGACTCTGTAACCTCTCTGTCTCCTGGTCTCCTGACTATCGTCTGGACTCTGCTTAACCTCTCTGGACCTCTCCCGGTCGACTATCGTCTGGACTCTGTCTAACCTTTCTGGACCTCTCCTGGTCTCCTGGTCGACTATCGTCTGGACTCTGCATAACCTCTCTGGACCTCTCCTGGTCTCCTGGTCGACTATCGTCTGGACTCTGCTTAACCTCTCTGGACTCTCCTGGTTGACTATCGTCTGGACTCTGCTTAACCTCTCTGGACCTCTCCTGGTCTCCTAGTCGACTATCGTCTGGACTCTGCCTAACCTCTCTGGACCTCTCCTGGTCAACTATGTCCGGCATCCACTGCTGTCAGAGAGTAACCCTATCTGTTTCTGCCAGCCTGTGTGGACTCTGCTATGCTCCTAAAACAAATGGCTGACATATTTTTAGCCCCAGTAATTACCCAGCCTGCATCGGGAGCAGCAAACTGTGGAGACAGAAAGAGAGCAGGACTCTCTAGACCTCACTAACTCTAACATACATTTGGACCTGAACTATGATTCACAAATCACTTTACTAGATTATGAACAGAAATACTCTCCAAATGGTGAAGTTGTTTCTTGGATCAAATACAAAAAAACCTGCCTAGTGTCTGACCACCCTCTCTCTGTTCTCTCTTCCCCCCCAGTCAAAGACCACTGGGCATTAGCCAGGGCAAAGCTCCTTCTCTGGAAGCCGTATACTGGAAGGGCTGGTCGGTTTTTGTTTTGGAACATCCGTGGTGCCTTTGGGGACCCTGATCTGGGGGGGCCTGGTCTGGGGGGGCCTGGTCTGACGCTGACCTAGCACGCCGCCCTTCCATCCCTCCATATCTCAACATGTCTGTGATTAAAGGCACACATCAGCCACTCGCCACTTGCCACTGACAATATCTGTCGTTCTGTTGCGAGGTGGGAGTGTGCCGGGCGACAGCTGCAGAGGACTTGTCATTACAGTGCTCTGCAAAACATGGCTGCCCTCACAAAGAGCCCATTAACGGGCTAAATGGGTGTTTTTACAAACCGAGTACGCACGTTGGTGGGGCCATGGCTAGGGGTTGTGGGGGTTGGCAGGGTGGAGGGGCTGCAGCAGGAGGTTAGACCAGGGGTTAGTAGCCTAAACTACAAAGTCTTTGTCTCTGAACCTCAGCTGTCAACCATCTCTGATACATAAAGTAAGTATTGGGTTGCATCGGAGGGGACAAGCACAACATGGCAAAAGCTCGAGAGTTCGACCAAAAGCTAGAAGACCATAAGAAGACCATTAAATGGTCACAAGTGGCAGTTTTAATTTAAAAAAATATATATAATATCAAAATAGATGGTATAAATGGAATCTCATTCGACAAGAAAACCTTTAACTTTTCATTTACATAGCTCTTCCTCTCCCTTCCCATGTAAACCTTCCCAGACCTCCAGTCCATCCCACGTACCTGTCAGTTTGAAGAGCGTGGCCTTGCGGAATCCGTCGGTGTGTTTGTACTTCATGAGGTGAATCCAGGACAGCATGTAGTGGAGGAAGAATCCCGGTCTGGCCAAAGCCTCCAGAGAATCATAACCCTGGATCCAGGTGTCACGGTGCAGCGTGAAGGTAGCCGCGCCCCAGAATGCTTCACTCTCCTCCCACTTGGTCAGCGTGAGATGGCCGCTGCTGTCCACAGCCAAGAAGTAGTTGGGCCGATCAGACGCCTCGAACGACACCAAGGACGTGTCTAGAGGAAAAGTTGATCACCAATTTAGGAATCTCAACATCAAGAGTATTTTCTGGTTAAATAAAGGTTAAAAAAAAACTATTTGAGCTCTTTACGCCTGGTTACCTACCGTATGTGACCCAGGTCAGGCTAGCACCTTAGTGGTCAGATAAATGTAGAACACTAGGCTAGATAAAACAGTCTAGGCTAGCTAAAACAGTCTAGCCTAGCTAAAACACTTAATTAGACCAGAGGATAGGGACTGGATAGGGACTGGATAGTGACTGGAAGACTTCCTTAGACCAGTGGATAGAGACTGGAAGACTTCCTTAGACCAGTGGGTAGGGACTGGAAGACTTCATTAGACCAGTGGATAGGGACTGGATAGGGACTGGAAGACTTCATTAGACCAGTGGATAGGAAGACTGGATAGGGACTGGAAGACTTCATTAGACCAGTGGATAGGGACTGGAAGACTGGATAGGGACTGGAAGACATTAGACCAGAGGATAGGGACTGGAAGACTTCATTAGACCAGTGGATAGGGACTGGATAGGGACTGGAAGACTTCATTAGACCAGTGGAAGACTGGATAGGGACTGGAAGACTTCCTTAGACCAGTGGATAGGGACTGGAGGACTGGACTGGAATACTTCATTAGACCAGTGGAGGGACTGGAAGACTTCATTAGACCAGTGGATAGGGACTGGAAGACTTCATTAGACCAGTGGATAGGGACTGGAAGACTTCATTAGACCAGTGGATAGGGACTGGATAGGGACTGGAAGACTTCATTAGACCAGGGGATAGGGACTGGATAGGGACTGGAAGACTTCATTAGACCAGTGGATAGGGACTGGAAGACTTCATTAGACCAGTGGATAGGGACTGGATAGGGACTGGAAGACTTCATTAGACCAGAGGATAGGGACTGGATAGGGACTGGAAGACTTCATTAGACCAGTGGATAGGGACTGGATAGGGACTGGAAGACTTCATTAGACCAGTGGATAGGGACTGGAAGACTTCATTAGACCAGAGGATAGGGACTGGACAGGGACTGGAAGACTTCATTAGACCAGTGGATAGGGACTGGAAGACTTCATTAGACCAGTGGACTGGACTGAGACTTCATTAGACCAGTGGATAGGGACTGGAAGACTTCATTAGACCAGGGACTGGATAGGGACTGGAAGACTTCATTAGACCAGTGGACAGGGACTGGACTGGAGACTTCATTAGACCAGTGGATAGGGACTGGAATTCATTAGACCAGTGGATAGGGACTGGAAGACTTCATTAGACCAGTGGATAGGGACTGGACAGGGACTGGAAGACTTCATTAGACCAGTGGACAGGGACTGGAAGACTTCATTAGACCAGTGGATAGGGACTGGATAGGGACTGGAAGACTTCATTAGACCAGTGGATAGGGACTGGATAGGGACTGGAAGACAGAAGACCAGTGGACAGGGACTGGAAGACTTCATTAGACCAGTGGACAGGGACTGGAAGACTTCATTAGACCAGTGGATAGGGACTGGATAGGGACTGGAAGACTTCATTAGACCAGTGGACAGGGACTGGAAGACTTCATTAGACCAGTGGACTGGAAGACTTCATTAGACCAGTGGATAGGGACTGGAAGACTAGGGGACTGGAAGACTTCATTAGACCAGTGGAGGAGGGACTGGAAGACTTCATTAGACCAGTGGACGTAGAAGGACTGGGTAGGGACTTCATTAGACCAGTGGATAGGGACTGGACGGGACTGGAAGACCATTGCATTAGACCAGTGGATAGGGACTGGATAGGGACTGGAAGACTGGCCATTAGACATTAGACTGGTGTGACGAGGGACTGGAAGACCATTGCATTAGACTGGATAGGGACGGATAGGGACTGAATTTCATTAGACCAGTGGACAGGGACTGGAAGACTTCATTAGACCAGTGGACAGGGACTGGAAGACTTCATTAGACCAGTGGATAGGGACTGGAGGGCTGGAGACTTCATTAGACCAGTGGACTGGGACTGGAAGACCATTCATTAGACCAGTGGACAGGGACTGGACGTGGGACCATTGCAGACTTCATTAGACCAGTGGATAGGGAATGGACTGGGACTGGAAGACTTCATTAGAACAGGGATACAGGGACTGGAGGGACTGGAAGACTTCATTAGACCAGTGGACTGGACTTCATTAGAACCCACTGGACCTGTTGGCTGGAGCACCGTGTCCCTCTCCCTGGGTCACCAGCCTTCATTAGACCAAGACAGGGATTATTAGAACAGGACTGGAAGGGACTGGAAGACTTCATTAGACCAGAGGATACACATTGATCATGATGAAATGTTTGTAGCAAATTCTGGCAATGACAATAAACTTCATTCAGACATTGATTTGATTCTGGACAAATTAAGATTTTTTTGACAAATGGAAGACTTTGAGATAAGTGGATAGGGACTGGAAGACTTCATTAGGCTGAGAGGAAAGGGACTGGAAGGGACTGGAAATACTTCATTTTAGTTACCAGTGGATAGGGACTGAAATACTTATTTTCTGACTGGGAACGTTGGAACTGTAGAACAGGAACTGGCTAGGAACAGTGCAGAGTGTTAGGAACAGTGTTATTTATGGAACAGGGGGTTAACTGTAAAAACAGAGGGTTAACCGGAACGTGGGGTTACATGAACCATTGCATTAACTGGTGTGAACGAGGGGACGTGGACTATGAACATTGCATTAGACTGGTGTGACGAGGCCGGACATGGAAATGGCCATTGCATTAGACTGGTGGAACAGGGGGAACAGTGGAGATGACCATTGCATTAGACTGGTCCCACACACTCCCATACCACCCATTGAATGGACGTGGAGATGACCATTGCATTAGACTGGTGTGACGCAGGACGGACAGATCGAAATGGCCATTGCACCCTTGACAGCTGGTGGGCGAGGCTGCCACGGCTACAGAAACACTCACAGTCCCCACCGGACAGATGGCCCATTGCATTAGACTGTCACGTGACCTGGACAGGGGAGGACGGACAGGAAAGACTGACCACTAGCATAGGGATATGGAGTAACTGCCTGATACAACACACCTGAGGCCTGGATATGGATATAACACACAGCCTGATATAACAACAGCCTGATATAACACAGCCTGATACAACACCTGATACAGCCTGATATAACACTGAACAGCCTGATATAACACACAGCCTGATATGCATTAGACTGGTGTAACCAGGCTGGACGCCTGATACAACACACAGCATGATACAACACACCATTGCATTAGACTGGTGATGAACACACAGCCTGACGGACGCCTGGATATGACCATTGCATTAACACTGGTGATAACAACACAGGCCGGACGTGGACAACACCATTGCATTAGACTGGTGCCTGATATAACGGACAGCCTGATAGATGACCAGCCTGCATTAGACTGGCCTGTAACACACAGCCTGATATACACAGCCTGACGTAACAACACACAGCCTGACCATTAACATTAGCCTGATGTGACACAGGCCTGGCAGTGACGTTGCTCTGTTTCCTCTGCGCTGCTCACCAGCGGACGCGCACTGCCTGATAACCCAGGGGATCATCATGAAGAGGGACAGGAAGCCAGCCGCAGCAGGGTCTCCTTTCTGATAGGGAACACTGTCCCACTGGACCTGTTGGCTGCCAGCACCGTGTCCCTCTCCCTGTAGGTCACCAGCCTGTAGGGGCCTTTACCCAGAACTACAAGACAGAGGAGAGGAACACTGTTATGAGGAATCCTTCTCTGTATGGCTGACATCGACAATGGGGCCCCAGAACTGTGCAGACACTCTGCCCCCATGTGGTTAAACAATGAAGTGCCTTACACATTGATCATGATGAAATGTTTGTAGCAAATTCTAAAGGCAATGCACAATAAACTTCTGAGGTTCAGTCATTGATTTGATTCTTGGAGAAATTAAGATTTTTTTGACAAATAGGAAGAGTTTGAGATAAGATGCTGTATGTACCTTTGTTGTAGTATTCACAATCGTAGGCTGAAAAGACAAACAGAAAGAGTCGTTAGTGGAATGAAATTATAAACTGTAGTTAAATACATATTTTAGTTACCTTTATTTAACTAGGCAAGTCAGTTAAGAACAAATTCTTATTTTCAATGACGGCCTAGGAACAGTGGGGTTATGGGTTAGGAATGGGGGTTAACTGGTCTAGGAACAGTGGGGTTAACTGGTCTAGGAACAGTGGGGTTAACTGGTCTAGGAACAGTGGGGTTATGTAGACTGGTCTAGGAACAGTGGGGTTAACTGGTCTAGGAACAGTGGGGTTAACTGGTCTAGGAACAGTGGGGTTAACTGGTCTAGGAACAGTGGGGTTAACTGGTCTAGGAACAGTGGGTTAACTGGTCTAGGAACAGTGGGTTAAACTGGTCTAGGAACAGTGGGAGGTGGTCTATGAACAGTGGGTTAACAGGTCTAGGAACAGTGGGGTTAACTGGCCTAGGAACAGTGGGTTAACTGCCTGTTCAGGGGCATTCGCCTGAAAACAGAATGCCATTTCAGATGGTCCCACACACTCCCATACCACCCATTGAATGGGTAGTGTGCCCGGTGCCTGCCCGTTGGCCACTCATTGCCCGCTCATAGCCGCAGACTTACGGCAGATCGACGGGGATCGCCAGTCCACGGTGACACCCTGGTGACAGCATCGGTGGGCGTAGGCTGCCACGCTGCTACAGAAACACTCACAGTCCCCACCGCGACTACAGCCGCACGTATCAGCCAGGCAGTTCATATAGAACCATGTCACGTCCACCTGGACAGGGGAGACAGGAAGGAACCTTTAAGACTGTTGTCCACTAGCATAGGGATATGGTAGTAACAGCCTGATACAACACACAGCCTGATACAACACACAGCCTGATATAACACACAGCCTGATATAACACACAGCCTGATATAACTAACAGCCTGATATAACACACAGCCTGATACAACACAGCCTGATAACAACACACAGCCTGATAACAACACACAGCCTGATAACAACACACACCTGATACAACACACAGCCTGATATAACACACAGCCTGATATAACACACAGCCTGATATAACACACAGCCTGATAACAACACACAGCCTGATACTCAACACACAGCCTGATACAACACACAGCCTGATATAACACACAGCCTGATATAACACACAGCCTGATATGACACAACAGACCGCTACACAGCCTGATACAACACACAGCCTGATACAACACACAGCCTGATACCTGACACACAGCCTGATACAACACACAGCCTGATACAACACACAGCCTGATACAACACACAGCCTGATATAACACACAGCCTGATATAACACACAGCCTGATATGCTAACACACAGCCTGATAACTAACACACAGCCTGATACAACACAGCCTGATACAATCACAGCCTGATACCTGAGCCTGATGCTAACAAGCCTGATAACAACACACAGCCTGATATGCTAATCACACAGCCTGATATAACACACAGCCTGATAACAACACACAGCCTGATAACACACAGCCTGATAACACACACAGCCTGATAACAACACACAGCATGATATAATCACAGCCTGATAACAACACACAGCCTGATACAACACACAGCCTGATATAACACACAGCCTGATATAACACACAGCCTGATAAACAAGCCTGAGGTTAACACAGCCTGATACAACACAGCCTGATACTAATCACAGCCTGATACAACACAGCCTGATACAACACAGCCTGATATAACACAGAGCCTGATATAACACACAGCCTGATAACAACACACAGACCTGATATAACACACAGCCTGATATAACACACAGCCTGATAACAACACACAGCCTGATATAACAATCAACTTTAGTAATCAAGAAGGTAAATATGTGGAGAAGAGACCTGATGGTGCTAATCAAGGGCTTGGTCTCAGACCAGCTGAATCAGAGGATAGGGGCTTATGTAGAGGATAGGGGTTATGTAGATAGGGGTTATGTAGGTGCTAATCAAGGGGTTATGTGACCTGAGGTGCTATAGGGGTTATGTAGAGGAATCAAGGGTTATGTAGATGGTGCTAATAGGGGTTATGATGGTGATAGGGGTTATGTGAGAGGTGCTAATCAAGGGGTTATGACCTGAGAGGATAGGGGGTTAATGTAGAGGTGCTATAGGGGGTTATGTAGAGGATCAGGGGTTATGTAGATGGGGTTAATCAGAGGGGGGTTATGTGACCTGATGGTGCTAATCAAGGGGTTATGAGGTGCTAATAGGGGTTATGTGACCTGAGGTGCTAATCAGGGGTTATGTGACCTGATGGATAAGAGCTATGTACCCGAGGTGCTAATCAAGGGTTATGTGACCTGAGGTGCTAATAAGGGTTATGTGACCTGAGTGCTAATCAGGGGTTATGTAGAATCAAGGGTTATGTAGAGTGCTAATCAAGGGTTATGTAGAGGATAAGGGTTAATGTAGAGGTGCTAATCAGGGCTTGGTTATGTCAGAGGATAATCAAGGGGGTTATGTAGAGGATAGGGGTTATGTAATGACCTGATGGGGCTATGTAATGTGAGAAGAGATAGGACAGCAGACCGGCTGACAGAGGGTAGGGGGTTATGTTGGATAATCAAGGTCTGCTAAATCATATATGACCTGATGGTATAATCATGACCTGATGGTGCTAATCATGGGGTTATGTAGAGGATAGGGGCTTATGACCTGAGAGGATCAAGGGGTTATGACCTAGAGGTGCTAATCAAGGGGTTATGTAGAGACCTATGTAGTGCTAATCAAGGGGTTAGTGACCTGATGGTGCTAATCAAGGGGTTATGGTGTAACCTGTGGTGAATCAGGGTGCTAATCAAGACAGCAGACCTGATGGTGCTAATCAAGGTCGGGTGACCTGATGGTGCTAATCAAGGGTTATGTGAGGATAGGGGGTTATGTAAGAATCAGAGGTTAGGTTGGTGACCTGATGGTGCTAATCAAGAGGTTAGTGACCTGATGGTGCTAATAAGAGGTTAGTGACCTGTAATCAAGAGATGGTGCTAATCAGGGGTTAATCAAGAGGTTAGACCTGATGGTGCTAATCAAGGGGTTATGTAATGTGGAGAAGCGATAGGACAGCAGACCTGATGGTGCTAATCAGAGGGTGGTGGGGTGACCTGATGTAATGTTGGTGACCTGATGGTGCTAATGTCAGGTGCTAATTGAGACCTGATGGTGCTAATCAAGCCCCAATCAAGTAATACTAATCAAGCCCAGTAACATCAACCCACAGAGAGATCTGTGAGACAGCCTACAGTAAGACAGTAAGATCCTGATTAATGTCTGTGCTTTACAGTGAGTCAAACGGCCTCTGGGAGGTGACTCAAATAACCAGAACCAACCCGCCCCCTTGGTGACCTCACACACCACTCCCCCAGCACTCATAACACAGACAGCTGAAACAGCAGAGGGAGAAACTGCATGTCACAGTATAGACAATCACACTAATGCTCTTCTGCACACAATCACACACACACACATCACACACACACAATCACACACACACTGAAGGTGCACATGCTCTGACCTGACAATCACAGACACACCTTACACAATCACACACAATCACACACACCTGACAATCACTTGGTGAATGGTGCACACACACAATCAAGGGGTTGGTGACCTGATGGTGCAATCAAGGGCTTGGTGACCTGATGGTGCTAATCAAGACGTTGGTGACCTGATGGTGCTAATCAAGGTGTTAGTGACCTGATGGTGCTAATCAAGGGCTTGGTGACCTGGGTGTTAATCAAGGTGTTTTAGTGACCTGATGGTGCAATGGTGCAATCACACACCTGATGGTGCACAAGACGTTTAGTGACCTGATGGTGCTAATCAAGACGTTGGTGACCTGATGGTGCTAATCAAGGGCTTGGTGACCTGATGGTGCTAATCAAGGCACCTGACAATCAAGGGGTTGGTGACCTGATGGTGCAATCAAGGGGTTGGTGACCTGATGGTGCTAATCAAGACACACCTGATGGTGCTACATCACACACACACATGGTGCTAATCACAGGACGTAAACACACACACACACACGATGGTGCTAATCATCCAGAAACAGATATCCACATGCGTATGGTGACCCATGGTGCTCTCATGGTGCTAATCACAGCCTTCCCTCCATTGGTGACCTGAGCTGCTGGCTGTCTAATCAAGAGCTTGGTGACCTGATAATCAAGGTCACCACCCTGGGTGGCAAGACCTGATGGTG
Source organism: Oncorhynchus keta (assembly GCF_023373465.1). NCBI lineage: Eukaryota > Metazoa > Chordata > Actinopteri > Salmoniformes > Salmonidae > Oncorhynchus > Oncorhynchus keta. The sequence continues at coordinate 26,919 of NW_026286961.1, read as the reverse complement.
CTAATCAAGACCTGATGGTGCTAATCAAGGGTTGGTGACCTGATGGTGCTAATCAAGGACCTGATGGTGCTAATCACACTGCCTCTTGGAGAAATCAAGGGGTTTAGTGACCTGATGGTGCTAATCAAGGGGTTCAGTGACCTGATGGTGCTAATCAAGGGCTTGGTGACCTGATGGTGCTAATCAAGGGCACCTGATGGTGCAATCAAGGGCACATTCTAACGGTGAAGACCTGACAATAGACACCTAATCAAGGGTGTGGTGACCTGATGGTGCAATCAAGCACATGGTGCACACACACACCTGATGGTGCTAATCAAGAGCACACAATCACACCTGATGGTGCTAATCACACACACAAGACGTTGTGACCTGACTAATTACACTAATCAAGACACACTACACATGGTGCTAATCAACACACACTAATCACACCTGATGGTGCACACTATCCACTGAGAATCAGACCTGATGGTGCTAATCAAGGGGTTTCTAAAAGGGTGCCTCAATCAAGCTGCCGTCCAGCTGTTGCTAATCAAGACTTGGTGACCTGATGGCGTGGTCAGAGTCTATGTTCTCTGGTGTCCTCATCTCAATGAAGGGTTGGTGACCTGAGGTGCAATCAGTTCCCTGATGGTGCTAATCAGACCGCTCAGGGCTTGCCCTGAACACAGCATTCACATGAATATGACCTGATGGTGCTAATCAAGGACCTGATACCTAATCAAGGGCTTGCCCTGAACTAATCATTGGTGACCTGAATGCTAATCAAGGGCTTGGTGACCTGATGGTGCTAATCAAGAGCTTGGTGACCTGATGGTGCTAATCAAGGTGACCTGATGGTGCTAATCAAGGGCTTGGTGACCTGATGGTGCTAATCAAGGGCTTGGTGACCTGATGGTGCTAATCAAGGGCTTGGTGACCTGATGGTGCTAATCAAGGGCTTGGTGACCTGATGGTGCTAATCAAGAGCTTGGTGACCTGATGGTGCTAATCAAGGGGTTGGTGACCTGATGGTGCTAATCAAGGGCTTGGTGACCTGATGGTGCTAATCAAGGGCTTGGTGACCTGATGGTGCTAATAATCACCTGATGGTGCTAATCAAGGTTGGTGACCTGATGGTGCTAATCAAGGGTTGGTGACCTGATGGTGCTAATCAAGGGCTTGGTGACCTGATGGTGCTAATCAAGGTGTTAGCCTGATGGTGCTAATCAAGGGCTTGGTGACCTGATGGTGCTAATCAAGGGCTTGGTGACCTGATGGTGCTAATCAAGGGCTGACCTGATGGTGACCTGACCTGGGTGCTAATCAAGGGGTTGGTGACCTGATGGTGCTAATCAAGGGTTGGTGACCTGATGGTGCTAATCAAGGGTTGGTGACCTGATGGTGCTAATCAAGGGCTTGGTGACCTGATGGTGCTAATCAAGGGTTGGTGACCTGATGGTGCTAATCAAGGGGTTAGTGACCTGATGGTGCTAATCAAGGGTTGGTGACCTGTGACCTGATGGTGCTAATCAAGGGTTGGTGACCTGATGGTGCTAATCAAGGTTAGTGACCTGATGGTGCTAATCAAGTTGGTGACCTGATGGTGCTAATCAAGGGGTTAGTGACCTGATGGTGCTAATCAAGGGTTGGTGACCTGATGGTGCTAATCAAGGGTTTGGTGACCTGATGGTGCTAATCAAGACGCTTGGTGACCTGATGGTTAATCAAGAGGTTAGTGACCTGATGGTGCTAATCAAGGTTGTGACCTGATGTGAATCAAGGGCTGACCTGATGTGCTTGGTGACCTGATGGTGCTAATCAAGGGGTTGGTGACCTGATGGTGCTAATCAAGGGCCTTGGTGGTGCTAATCAAGGCGTTGGTGACCTGATGGTGCTAATCAAGGGGTTGGTGACCTGATGGTGCTAATCAAGACGTTGTGACCTGATGGTGCTAATCAAGGGCTTGGTGACCTGATGGTGCTAATCAAGGGCTTGGTGACCTGATGGTGCTAATCAAGGGCTTGGTGACCTGATGGTGCTAATCAAGACGCTTGGTGACCTAAATCAAGGGGTTGGTGACCTGATGGTGCTAATCAAGGGGTTGGTGACCTGATGGTGCTAATCAAGGGTTTGTGACCTGATGGTGCTAATCAAGGGCTTGGTGACCTGATGGTGCTAATCAAGAGCTTGGTGACCTGATGGTGCTAATCAAGAATCAAGGTTGGTGACCTGATGGTGCTAATCAAGGGCTTGGTGACCTGATTGCTAATCAAGTGACCTGATGGTGCTAATCAAGGGCTTGGTGACCTGATGGTGCTAATCAAGGGGTTGGTGACCTGATGGTGCTAATCAAGGGGTTGGTGACCTGATGGTGCTAATCAAGGGCTTGGTGACCTGATGGTGCTAATCAAGGGCTTGGTGACCTGATGGTGCTAATCAAGGGCTTGGTGACCTGATGGTGCTAATCAAGAGCTTGGTGACCTGATGGTGCTAATCAAGGGTTAGTGACCTGATGGTGCTAATCAAGAGCTTGGTGACCTGATGGTGCTAATCAAGGGCTTGGTGACCTGATGGTTTTAATCAAGGGGTTGTGACCTGATGGTGCTAATCAAGGTGTTAGTGACCTGATGGTGCTAATCAAGGGCTTGGTGACCTGATGGTGCTAATCAACCTGATGGTGCTGCCTGAATCAATCAAGGTTGGTGACCTGATGGTGCTAATCAAGGGGTTGTGACCTGAATCAAGACGGGTTGTGACCTGATGGTGCTAATCAAGACCTGGTTCAAGTGACCTGATGGTGCTAATCAAGAGCGGCTTGGTGACCTGATGGTGCTAATCAAGGGGTTGGTGACCTGATGGTGCTAATCAAGGGCTTGGTGACCTGATGGTGCTAATCAAGGTGCTAATCAAGGACCTGTTGGTGACCTGATGGTGCTAATCAAGGGTTAGTGACCTGATGGTGCTAATCAAGAGGTTTGTGACCTGATGGTGCTAATCAAGAGCTTGGTGACCTGATGGTGCTAATCAAGGGGTTAGTGACCTGATGGTGCTAATCAAGACGTTAGTGACCTGATGGTGCTAATCAAGGGTTGGTGACCTGATGGTGCTAATCAAGACATTGGTGACCTGATGGTGCTAATCAAGGGTTGGTGACCTGATGGTGCTAATCAAGAGGTTAGTGACCTGATGGTGCTAATCAAGAGTGACCTGATGGTGCTAATCAAGGGGTTGGTGACCTGATGGTGCTAATCAAGGGGTTGGTGACCTGATGGTGCTAATCAAGACTTGGTGACCTGATGGTGCTAATCAAGGGTTAGTGACCTTGGTGAATCAAGAGCTGACCTGATGGTGCTAATCAAGGGGTTAGTGACCTGATGGTGCTAATCAAGACATTGGTGACCTGATGGTGCTAATCAAGGAGTTGGTGACCTGATGGTGCTAATCAAGAGGTTAGTGACCTGATGGTGCTAATCAAGGGTGATGGTGCTAATCAAGGGCTTGGTGACCTGATGGTGCTAATCAAGGGGTTGACCTGATGGTGCTAATCAAGACGTTGGTGACCTGATGGTGCTAATCAAGGGGTTGGTGACCTGATGGTGCTAATCAAGGGCTTGGTGACCTGATGGTGCTAATCAAGGGGTTGGTGACCTGATGGTGCTAATCAAGGGGTTGGTGACCTGATGGTGCTAATCAAGGGGTTGGTGACCTGATGGTGCTAATCAAGGGGTTAGTGACCTGATGGTGCTAATCAAGGGCTTGGTGACCTGATGGTGCTAATCAAGAGGTTGGTGACCTGATGGTGCTAATCAAGAGGTTGGTGACCTGATGGTGCTAATCAAGGGGTTGGTGACCTGATGGTGCTAATCAAGAGGTTGGTGACCTGATGGTGCTAATCAAGAGGTTGGTGACCTGATGGTGCTAATCAAGGGGTTGGTGACCTGATGGTGCTAATCAAGAGGTTGGTGACCTGATGGTGCTAATCAAGAGGTTGGTGACCTGATGGTGCTAATCAAGAGGTTGGTGACCTGATGGTGCTAATCAAGGGGTTGGTGACCTGATGGTGCTAATCAAGGGGTTGGTGACCTGATGGTGCTAATCAAGGGGTTGGTGACCTGATGGTGCTAATCAAGAGGTTGGTGACCTGATGGTGCTAATCAAGGGCTTGGTGACCTGATGGTGCTAATCAAGGGCTTGGTGATTAGTTGATTTGTTGAATAAGGTGTGACGGATTGGAGGATCCAGAGGACTGGGTTGAGAAAGACTGCTATAGGAGACAGCAGCTGCTTTGTAATGACAGGGTCATGTTATTCTAGGGTAGGACATGTGGAACACTAACAACCCATGGTGCCTGACCTGCCAGCGTGGTCCAGCCTGGATGTGGACCGTGGTCTTGCGATCCCAGAGCACGGTCAGGTCCTCCTCGGGAACGTGGACCACGGTGAAGAGCCCAGCGCTCCATATGAACACCTCCTGCCTCCAGTCGATCACACTGGACGGGTTCTACACAGGGTGGAGGACAGGAAACAGGACAATGGACAGGAATTAGATCAATACTGATGAACAGGTTGAGATGAGCCAGGGAGTCGGGGGTGTGCCCCCTGTGATTTTTTTACCTAATTTCTTTATGGCAGCTAACCAATCGCTGCCGCTGTACATAGTCTATCGGTAAATAGCCCACCCATTTTTACCTACCTCATCCCCATACTGTTTTTATTTATTTTATTTTCTGCTCTTTTGCACACCAATACCTGTACATGCCCATCTGATCATTTATCACTCCAGTGTTAATCTGCAAAATTGTAATTATTCGCCTACCTCCTCATGCCTTTTGCACACAATGTATATAGACTCTCCTTTTTTCTACTGTATTATTGACTTGTTAATTGTTTACTCCATGTGTAACTCTGTGTTGTCTGTTCACACTGCTATGCTTTATCTTGGCCAGGTCGCAGTTGCAAATGAGAACTTGTTCTCAACTAGCCTACCTGGTTAAATAAAGGTGAAATAAAATAAATAAATAAAAAACATTGTTCATTAAGGACAGAGGACAAGACAGAGGACAGAGGAGAGGACATGGAAGAGGACAGGGGAGAGGACAGGGAGGAGGACAAGTTAGAGGAGGGAGAAGAGGACAGGGAAGATGACAGGAAAGAGGACAAGGCGGAGGTCAAGGACGAGGACAGGGAAGAGGACAGGGAGGAGGACAGGGAAGAGGACAAGACAGAGAAGAGACAGGGAAGAGGACAAGATGGAGGACAGGGAAGAGGACAGGGAAGAGGTGAAGATGGAGGACAGGGAAAAGGACAAGCTGGAGGACAGGGAAGAGGACAGGGAAGAGGTGAAGATGGAGGACAGGGAAGAGGGCAGGGATCATGAATAAGGTAGTCTTAAATAGGTGAAATTTGTGCCATAATTGGTAAGGTGTGACAATAGTTATGTGATATTCATTGGGTCTGAGGGGTCAGGGGTTAAGGGGTTAAGGGGTCAGGGGTTAAGGGGTTAAGGGTAGTTTCTCTAACCCTATCGAAAGCAAGTAAGCAAACAAGTAACGGGCCGCTAGTGGAAACTGCGAGGCATCCGAGCGGTGGCCAGACATGGTAGGACCACCAGTGGCAAGCTACCTGGTAAGGTTCAGGAGCAGGAGCAGGAGCAGGAGCAGGAGCAGGAGCAGGAGCAGGAGCAGGAGCAGGAGCAGGAGAAGGAGCAGGAGAAGGAGCAGGAGCAGGAGCAGGAGCAGGAGCAGGAGCAGGAGCAGGAGAAGGAGCAGGAGCAGGAGAAGGAGCAGGAGCAGGAGCAGGAGAAGGAGAAGGAGAAGGAGCAGGAGAAGGAGAAGGAGAAGGAGCAGGAGCAGGAGAAGGAGAAGGAGAAGGAGAAGGAGCAGGAGAAGGAGAAGGAGCAGGAGCAGGAGAAGGAGCAGGAGAAGGAGCAGGAGCAGGAGAAGGAGCAGGAGCAGGAGCAGGAGCAGGAGAAGGAGAAGGAGAAGGAGAAGGAGAAGGAGCAGGAGCAGGAGCAGGAGCAGGAGCAGGAGCAGGAGCAGGAGCAGGAGCAGGAGCATGAGAAGGAGCAGGAGCAGGAGCATGAGAAGGAGCAGGAGCAGGAGCAGGAGCAGGAGCAGGAGCAGGAGCAGGAGCAGGAGCAGGAGCAGGAGCAGGAGCAGGAGCAGGAGCAGGAGCAGGAGCATGCACTTACTGGTTTGCCACTGTCGTCGTCGAACGCAATGAAAGATCTACCAATGTTGATGAGTAGAGATTTCCTGCAGATGACGCCGCTGTCGTAACAGTCCACGTTCTCAGCCGTCACACTCATCATCAGATCAGCACTGCTCTGAAGGTGGGATGGGAAAAACAACATGAAAATAGCAAGCTAACCCAGGATAGAGCTATGCCACTGAAAACTATGAAATGTGTATATTGAGTATTTAAACCCTAAGCCAGTCTATTCATCAATCCTTTCATCTATACACGGATATCTAACTTTCACAGATTTCTTGCAATACATTTAATCATCCCATTTTATTATCAAATAACGAGGACTGGAAATGTGACTCTGGTACCTTTTCCTAGGTAGACTTTACACACTCCAACGTAGTCAAATATCATACCTTTACTAGGTAGACTTTACACACTCTAACGTAGTCAAATATCATACCTTTACTAGGTAGACTTTACACACTCTAACGTAGTCAAATATCATACCTTTACTAGGTAGACTACACACTCTAACGTAGTCAAATATCATACCTTTACTAGGTAGACTTTACACACTCTAACGTAGTCAAATATCATACCTTTACTAGGTAGACTTTACACACTCTAACGTAGTCAAATATCATACCTTTACTAGGTAGACTTTACACAACGTAGTCAAATATCATACCTTTACTAGGTAGACTACACACTATAACGTAGTCAAATATCATACCTTTACTAGGTAGACTACACACTCTAACGTAGTCAAATATCATACCTTTACTGGGTATACTACACACTCGAACGTAGTCAAATATCATACCTTTTACTGGGTAGACTACACACTCTAACGTAGTCAAATATCATACCTTTACTAGGTAGACTTTACACACTCCAACGTAGTCAAACAGTAGACCATCAAAGGTCCTGTAGTGGCGGTCCCCATAGGCTGTGCACATGGACGGACACGGACGGAACACACACTGGAATGTTCCATGCTGGCAGACACTGAAAGAGACACACAGCGTCAACCATCACGACCTGCCGGCAAACTGCTACCACTTAATGTAAGCACATTCTGTCATAACTGATGGCCGCCTTTTGTACGGGAGGCCCCCAGCGATTATCACCCGTCCGAAAAGTAGGGATCTCGTCAACTGCCAAATGTTGAATCACCAGCGTTCATAGTGCTATTATACAGATGCCTATCTCTCCTCTTCTCTTGCTAAACTGCTAGAAGAAGAAATGGATGGCAGAGAAGAAAGGAGACAGACTGGGATCACTGGTTCACTCGGCAGGGAGAGAGAGACTGTTGAATGAACGGACCTCATACAAGGACTCTCTGTAAACCAGAGCTGGGAGGTGATTTTCTATGATAGATAATAGAGGGTTATGGGATATCAGGTGAACAGTCTTTACAAGACTCATCACCTAAAGCTCAGGAATGATCCTTGGAAAATTGTTAGCTGCTAGAAAGTTTGTCTTAATTCGGCCACACACTGGCAGGTTTTGCCAGGTGCTGAGTCAACAAATTTGTCAGTGACTCAGACACTTGAAATGTCATGGCAAATGAAAGCTGTATATATGATCGATCTCATAAGGGGTTGAATATAGAGGGGTGTTTAGAAGAAACAAAACCTCTCGGTGTCATACTTCTGTACAGGAAATGATCTGAAAACCATTCACTAATTTATGACTGTAGAAAATGAGGTGCCACTCTCTCCTAAAAACGTGTTGCGTCTGATACATATCCTGTTTGGGTCGAGAAGAGTTGAATCTCTGGAAAAGTGGGTGTATGAGTTGTTTCTAAACGTACCATTGATGACAGGGGGAGGTGACTCTATCTCCTGGATAGTACTCTTTCCCCTTCCAGAGGCAGGGGCAGGCGTCAGGCTCAAAACACTCATCGCCATGTTTCAGCAATCTGGGAAACACACACAAACAAACACAGCTGTCCGGTTTATTCACTTTAGTTCAGAATTCATCTGTTTCTCTACTTGTAGAACAAAACTTACATTTGTTTGAATTTGCTTTTGTACATTTTCACACATAGAGATACTGTGTCTCTGTGCAGGAACTCTACTAAGTTCATCGCCACCCGGACGATTTACATGGACTCCTCCACCGCACTCCATTGGTTTCCCCCACCGCACTCCATTGGTTTCCCCCACCGCCCTCCATTGGTTTCCCCCCACCGCCCTCCATTGGTTTCCCCCACCGCCCTCCATTGGTTTCCCCCACCGCCCTCCATTGGTTTCCTCCACCGCCCTCCATTGGTTTCCTCCACCGCCCTCCATTGGTTTCCCCACCGCCCTCCATTGGTTTCCCCACCGCCCTCCATTGGTTTCCCCCACCGCCCTCCATTGGTTTCCCCCACCGCCCCATCCACCGCCCTCCATGGTTTCCTCCACCGCCCTCCATTGGTTTCCCCACCGCCCTCCATTGGTTTCCTCCACCGCCCTCCATTGGTTTCCTCCACCGCCCTCCATTGGTTTCCCCCACCGCCCTCCATTGGTTTCCCCCACCGCCCTCCATTGGTTTCCCCACCGCCCTCCATTGGTTTCCCCCACCGCCCTCCATTGGTTTCCCCCACCGCCCTCCATTGGTTTCCTCCACCGCCCTCCATTGGTTTCCCCACCGCCCTCCATTGGTTTCCTCCACCGCCCTCCATTGGTTTCCCCCACCGCCCTCCATTGGTTTCCTCCACCGCCCTCCATTGGTTTCCCCCGCACTCCATTGGTTTCCGCCCTCCATTGGTTTCCCCCACCGCCCTCCATTGGTTTCCCCACCGCCCTCCATTGGTTTCCCCCACCGCCCTCCATTGGTTTCCCTCCACCGCCCTCCATTGGTTTCCCCCACCGCCCTCCATTGGTTTCCTCCACCGCCCTCCATTGGTTTCCCCCACCGCCCTCCATTGGTTTCCCCCACCGCCCCCCATTGGTTTCCCCCCACCGCCCTCCATTGGTTTCCCCCACCGCCCTCCATTGGTTTCCCCACCGCCCTCCATTGGTTTCCCCCACCGCCCTCCATTGGTTTCCCCCACCGCCCTCCATTGGTTTCCTCCACCGCCCTCCATTGGTTTCCCCACCGCCCTCCATTGGTTTCCCCCACCGCCCTCCATTGGTTTCCCCACCGCCCTCCATTGGTTTCCTCCACCGCCCTCCATTGGTTTCCCCCACCGCCCTCCATTGGTTTCCCCCACCGCCCTCCATTGGTTTCCTCCACCGCCCTCCATTGGTTTCCCCC
>NW_026286961.1:0-12500 GCF_023373465.1 Oncorhynchus keta | reverse complement strand
TTAGAATGAGGAAGAGCACAACCCTCTGTCTCTCATGGTGATAATGAGAAAGTGTTGATGGTACTAGTTAAACGTGGTAGCAGGAATTTATTTAAGAGGCTTAACCGACACCTGAGCACCCTACACACCACCTGTTTACTACATAAACAACAGAAGAAAAGCAATTTATAGACGGAGAGAGAAGGGGATAGAGAGAAGAGAGAAAGGAGAGGGGGACCAAGGGGTAGTTGCATGGGCAGAATTACACAAATTCATAACGAGTGGAATGTCTCAGCTCATAAAAACGTTTTTATGAGAGAGAGAGAGAGAGAGAGAGAGAGAGAGAGAGAGAGAGAGAGAGAGAGAGAGAGAGAGAGAGAGAGAGAGTGGTAGAGAGAGAGAGAGAGAAAGAGAGAGAGAGAGAGAGAGAGAGAGAGAGAGAGAGAGAGAGAGAGAGAGAGATATATATATAATATGACATTTGTAATGTCTTTACTGTTTTGAAACTGTTGTATGTGTAATGTTTACTGTTAATTTTTGTTGTTTTTCACTTTATATATTCACTTTGTATGTTGTCTACCTCACTTGCTTTGGCAATGTTAACACATGTTTCCCATGCCAATAAAGCCCTTGAATTGAATTGAATTGAATTGAATTGAGAGAGAGAGAGAGAGAGAGAGAGAGAGAGAGAGAGAGAGATATAGATAGAGATGACATTTGTAATGTCTTTACTGTTTTGAAACTGTTGTATGTGTAATGTTTACTGTTAATTTTTGTTGTTTTTCACTTTATATATTCACTTTGTATGTTGTCTACCTCAGCTTTGGCAATGTTAGAGAGATGCCAATAAAGCCCTTGAATTGAATTGAATTGAATTGAGATTGAGAGAGAGAGAGAGAGAGAGAGAGAGAGAGAGAGACAGGATAACCTCAGATCATGAGGACCAGGTAATGCCCAAGCAAACTGAGTACAACGTTACTTTTCTGAAAACAAATAACTAAAATAAATATCCTGCTATAACGAGATAAAGTCTCGTTGTGATTTTGCGATAGCGTGTAATAATTTATACTGACTGTATCAGATCCTGCCTCCACCTGCAACTTCAGGTTCAAATGAGATCAACAGACATGTTAATTGTGGCAAAGTTAGGAGTCAATGAAAGGTCTACATTTTAGTTCATAAACAAGGTGTCCCATTGTGATTGAAAACAAAATGGGGTTCTGCTGTCAGCACCTTAACTAATGATTTCCCATTTGTTTTTTTTTAAGTCTTAGTACTGAGGAATAACTGCAGTTGACCTACTGTGACACTTGTGTTGGCGGAGCATATTTTCAAAACTCATTTTATAGACATTTTGTAAAAAAAGCCAGGATTGCCAGTTTAACACTGACATAGGGATAATCTAACGCAACAGGTCAGGCTACTGTAAGTCCTCAATGGCACTTTCCTATCACTTCCCCCATTGATTTATCAATACTCCAAATGCAGCCATCACTGTCCCTCTACAAAGCTTGGTCTCATAGACTAGACGTATCATAGTACATGTAAATCTGGGACACTCAAATTAGTATGATATGTTACGGTTTGGTTTGGTTACATAAGACAGATGGGTAGAGGTGTAACGTGAACGTTTAGCAACCCAAAGGCTGTGTGTTCAAATCTCATCACGGACAACTAATTATCAATTTTGCGACTACTTACTACTTTTTAGCTACGTTGCAAGTACTTAGCACGTTAGCTAACCCATCCTCTGACCCTAACCCTAACCCTTTAAGCTAAGTCCTAACCCTAACCTTAATCCTAACCTTAACCCTAAACCTAACCTTAATCCTACACCTAACCCCCTAGCCTAGCTAACGCTAGCCACCTAGCTAATGCTAGCCACCTAGCTAGCATTAACGTAAGACACATAGCTGACATGAGCCACAGAAAATTGGAATTCGTAACATATATCATACGAAATGGATAATGGACATCCACTAATTAATACATAACATACAAAACATTACGTCTACCCCTGAGTCCAGGTTGCAGCGCTCTACGGTATAAGGCCTCATTGTGTCCATATTGACCAGGACTTCCAACCTCTCCACTAGGATATCCAGTTGCAGGCCATTATTAAACACTCATGACAGGCTTCTCATGCATCCACATCTCCTTCCCATGATGCTCGTGTGGGATAGGTTGGTTCTCGTAAAGGTCGAGGAGTGTGTGATAAGTTGGTTCTTGTAAAGGTCGAGAAGTGTGTGTAACAGGAATCAATGAATCACTCCTCCTACTCCTACCGAGTAACGAATCCTCTTCCGTTCCTCACCCCCCCCCATCACAAACACACCTCCCTCCGATCCACTTTCCCCATTCCTCCCATCCCATCTATCCCATCTCAATTTTCCATCCTGGATATCAGGTAAAACGCCTAAACGATCCGCCCTTTCACAAAGATAACGTCCTTCAAGCAGCAGGACTGACTGAACTATCTTTGTGTCTACCGCCAGGGTGGGGACAAACCAATCTCAACGCTGTCAAACCTTTAGAATCCCTCATTTTGTCAAACCTTCAGAATCCTCATTCTGTCAAACTTTCAGAATCCCTCATTCTGTCAAACTTTAGAATCCCTCATTCTGTCAAACCTTCAGAATCCCTCATTCTGTCAAACTTTCAGAATCCCTCATTCTGTCAAACTTTTAGAATCCTCATTCTGTCAAACCTTTAGAATCCCTCATTCTGTCAAACCTTCAGAATCCCTCATTCTGTCAAACTTTCAGAATCCCTCATTCTGTCAAACTTTTAGAATCCATTCTGTCATTCTGTCAAACCTTTAGAATCCTCATTCTGTCAAACCTTTAGAATCCCTCATTCTGTCAAACTTTTAGAATCCCTCATTCTGTCAAACCTTTAGAATCCTCATTCTGTCAAACCTTTGAGAATCCCTCATTCTGTCAAACCTTCAGAATCCCTCATTCTGTCAAACTTTCAGAATCCCTCATTCTGTCAAACTTTAGAATCCCTCATTCTGTCAAACCTGTAGAATCCCTCATTCTGTCAAACCTTTCTAGAATACCTCATTCTGTCAAACTTTTAGAATCCCTCATTCTGTCAAACCTTTAGAATCCCTCATTCTGTCAAACCTTTAGAATCCCTCATTCTGTCAAACCTTCAGAATCCCTCATTCTGTCCTTTAGAATCCCTCATTCTGTCAAACCTTTAGAATCCCTCATTCTGTCAAACATTAAACTATCCCTCATTCTGTCAAAACTTTTAGAATCCCTCCAAACCATTCTGTCAAACCTGTCTGAATCCCTCATTCTGTCAAAGACATGCTGAATCCCTCATTCTGTCCTTTACTCAGAATCCCCTCATTCTGTCCTTAAGAATCCCTCATTCTGTCCTCTAGAATCCCTCATTCTGTCAAACTTTTGAATCCCTCATTCTGTCAAACCTTTAGAATCCCTCATTCTGTCAAACCTTTAGAATCCCTCATTCTGTCAAACTTTTAGAATCCCTCATTCTGTCAAACCTTACTCAGAATCCCTCATTCTGTCAAACCTTTAGAATCCCTCATTCTGTCAAACTTTCAGACCTGCTGTCCCTTTAGAATCCCTCATTCTGTCAAACCTTTAGAATCCCTCATTCTGTCAAACCTTTAGAATCCCTCATTCTGTCAAACTTCTGTCAAACCTTTAGAATCCCTCATTCTGTCCCTAGAATCCCTCATTCTGTCCTTTAGAATCCCTCATTCTGTCAAACCATTAGAATCCCTCAGAGACATCCCTCATTCTGTCCTTTATAATCCCTCATTCTGTCAAACCTCTAGAATCCCTCATTCTGTCAAAGACATTTGAATCCCTCATTCTGTCAAACATTCTAGAATCCCTCATTCTGTCAAACTTTTAGAATCCCTCATTCTGTCTTTAGAATCCATTCTGTCAAACCTTCAGAATCCCTCATTCTGTCCTTTAGAATCCCTCATTCTGTCCTTTAGAATCCCATTCTGTCCTTTAGACATTCTGTCCCTCATTCTGTCCATTAAACTCAGAATCCTTCATTCTGTCCTCTAGAATCCCCATTCTGTCAAACCTTTAGAATCCCTTCTGTCAAACTTTCACCATGTCAAACTTTAGACATTCTGTCCTCATTCTGTCAAACCTTAGAATCCCTCATTCTGTCAAACCATTAGAATCCTCATTCTGTCAAACTTTAGAATCCCTCATTCTGTCAAACCTTTAGAATCCATTCTGTCTCATTCTGTCAAGACCTGTCTAGAATCCCTTTAGAATCCATTCTGTCAAACATGCTGAATCCCTCATTCTGTCAAACTTTTAGAATCCCTCATTCTGTCTGTACTTACCATTACTCAGAGACATGCTGCCCTACTCTACCATCCTGTCAGAGACATGCTGCCCTAACTGGTACCATTACTCAGGAGACATGCTGCCCTATACTACTTAGGTCATGAGTAAGCTAGATACATCTCCATTTTCCCATGCTAACATATAGAATTACTCAGAGACATGCTGCCCTACTTCACCATTACCAGAGACATGTCTGTTCCCATGCTGAATAGAAAAACCATTGAGAGACATGCTGCACTACTCTACCATTACTCAGAGACATGCTGCCCTAAGACCCATTTTATCAGAGACATGCTGCCACTACTCATATGGTCATTACACAAAGAGGGACATGCTGCCCTACAACTACCATTACTCAGAGACATGCTGCCCTACTGTACCATTAACATTAAGACATGCTGCACTACTCTACCATTACTCAGAGACATGCTGCCCTACAAACCATTACTCAGAGACATGCTGCCCTACTCTACATGTCTACCATTACTCAGAGACATGCTGCCCTACAAACCATTACTCAGAGACATGCTGCCCTACTCTACCATTACTCAGAGACATGCTGCCCTACTCTACCATTACTCAGAGACATGCTGCCCTACTACCACCATTACTCAGAGACATGCTGCCCTACTCTACCATTACTCAGAGACATGCTGCCCTATACTACCATTACTCAGAGACATGCTGCCCTACACCACCATTACTCAGAGACATGCTACCATTACTCAGAGACATGCTGCCCTACTCTACCATTACACAGAGACATGCTGCCCTACCATTACTCAGAGACATGCTGCCCTACTACTACCATTACTCAGAGACATGCTGCCCTACTCTACCATTACACAGAGACATGCTGCCCTATACCACCATTACTCAGAGACATGCTGCCCTACTTACCATTACTCAGAGACATGCTGCCCATACTACTACCATTACTCAGAGACATGCTGCCCTACTACCACCATTACTCAGAGACATGCTGCCCTACTCAACCATTACTCAGAGACATGCTGCCCTACTCTACCATTACTCAGAGACATGCTGCCCTACTCTACCATTACTCAGAGACATGCTGCCCCATACTACCATTACACAGAGACATGCTGCCCTACACCACCATTACTCAGAGACATGCTGCCCTATACTAATTAGACATTTCTATAAAGACAGCTAGCTGACGGAGACATGCTGACCCTACAGACAAACAGACTCAGAGACATGTCACAGATCCATTACACCTGAACATGTGGTACTTACCATTCACCAGAGACATGACACACACTACTGACCACCAGTTTCTCAGAGATCCATGCTGAATCCTACTCTGACCCAATAAAGTGGAAGCTCCAGACATGCTGCCCTACTTCTCCACCATTACATCAGAGAGATGAAGGGTTCACCACCATTACTCAGAGACATGGGGTCTGACTGGTAGAGGGAACATTACACAGAGAATGGGGTCTGACTGGTAGACCAACACTGATACACAGAGACATGGGGTCTGACCTAGAGTGAACATTACACAGAGAATGGGGTCTGACTGGTACCATTACACAGAGACATGGGGTCTGACTGGTAGACCAACACTGATACACAGTGAATGGGGTCTGACTGGTAGAGGGAACATTGACACAGTGAATGGGGTCTGATTGGTAGAGGGAACATTGATACACAGTGAATGGGGTCTGATTGGTAGAGGGAACATTGATACACAGTGAATGGGGTCTGATTGGTAGAGGGGACATTGATACACAGTGAATCCTCGTGGGTACAGGAAGTAAGAGGTGTTTAAAGTACTAGTACTCACCCAGGGGGACAGACACAGCCAGGTATGCACGGTTCATGAGCTGAACAGGTGAGGTTGAGCAGGTGGGATTCACAGGTGTGTTCACAGCCCAGTCCTCTACCCAGGCTGATCCCATCTATAGCCTTCAGCCCCTCCAGCCCTCAGTACAGTCCAGGTACATCTGACCCAGCGGACACTGTTGGTCTGGAACAAGAGATGGTTCAGGTAGGGGGTATATGTCGTTGAGAGCTCTTTAGAGACTATAGAATTATTCATATCATTCTCCTAGAGGTAACTAACTACTGTCAGGACTTTGGGGAATCTAGCCTAGTGGTTAGAGCGTTGGACTAACTAACTGTCAGGACTTTGAGGAATCTAGCCCAGATCATTCTCCTAAGGTAACTAACTACTGTCAGGACTTTGGGGAACTAGGCAGTTCATTCATCCTGAAAATAACCACTGAGGACTTTGGGGAATCTAACTAGATCATTGCCTGGTTAAATAAAGGTCAAAAAAATCTAGCCCAGATCATTCTCCTAGAGGTAACTAACTACTGTCAGGACTTTGGGGAATCTAGCCCAGATCATTCTCCTAGAGGTAACTAACTACTGTCAGGACTTTGGGGAATCTAGCCCAGATCATTCTCCTAGAGGTAACTAACTACTGTCAGGACTTTGGGGAATCTAGCCCAGATCATTCTCCTAGAGGTAACTAACTACTGTCAGGACTTTGGGGAATCTAGCCCAGATCATTCTCCTAGAGGTAACTAACTACTGTCAGGACTTTGGGGAATCTAGCCCAGATCATTCTCCTAGAGGTAACTAACTACTGTCAGGACTTTGGGGAATCTAGCCCAGATCATTCTCCTAGAGGTAACTAACTACTGTCAGGACTTTGGGGAATCTAGCCCAGATCATTCTCCTAGAGGTAACTAACTACTGTCAGGACTTTGGGGAATCTAGCCCAGATCATTCTCCTAGAGGTAACTAACTACTGTCAGGACTTTGGGGAATCTAGCCCAGATCATTCTCCTAGAGGTAACTAACTACTGTCAGGACTTTGGGGAACGAGCCAAGATCATTCTCCTAGAGGTAACTAACTACTGTCAGGACTTTGGGGAATCTAGCCCAGATCATTCTCCTAGAGGTAACTAACTACTGTCAGGACTTTGGGGAATCTAGCCCAGATCATTCTCCTAAAGGTAACTAACTACTGTCAGGACTTTGGGGAATCTAGCCCAGATCATTCTCCTAGAGGTAACTAACTACTGTCAGGACTTTGGGGAATCTAGCCCAGATCATTCTCCTAGCGGTAACTAACTACTGTCAGGACTTTGGGGAATCTAGCCCAGATCATTCTCCTCTAAAGGTAACTAACTACTGTCAGGACTTTGGGGAACGAGCTTGCCATCTTTGATATTATAGCATGGTTCAATATCATTCTCTTAAAAGTAACTTACCAGTGGCAGGACTTTGGGAAACTAGCTTGCCATCTTGGCAAATCCTGAAGAGAGAACATTGTTAACTCAACACAACAAGAACATCGTTAACTCAACACAACAATAACATTGTTAACTCAACACAACAAGAACATTGTTAACTCAACACAACAATAACATCATTAACTCAACACAACAATAACATTGTTAACTCAACACAACAATAACATTGTTAACTCAACACAACAATAACATCATTAACTCAACACAACAATAACATTGTTAACTCAACACAACAATAACATCCATTAACTCAACACAACAAGAACATTGTTAACTCAACACAACAATAACATCGTTAACTCAAGACAACAAGAACATCATTAACTCAAGACAACAATAACATCATTAACTCAAGACAACAAGAACATCGTTAACTCAACACAACAATAACATCGTTAACTCAAGACAACAAGAACATCGTTAACTCAACACAACAATAACATCGTTAACTCAACACAACAATAACATCGTTAACTCAACACAACAATAACATTGTTAACTCAACACAACAATAACATTGTTAACTCAACACAACAATAACATTGTTAACTCAACACAACAAGAACATCGTTAACTCAACACAACAATAACATTGTTAACTCAACACAACAATAACATCGTTAACTCAACAAAACAATAACATTGTTAACTCAACACAACAATAACATTGTTAACTCAACACAACAATAACATCGTTAATTCAACACAACAAGAACATTGTTAACTCAACACAACAAGAACATTGTTAACTCAACACAACAATAACATTGTTAACTCAACACAACAAGAACAATGTTAACTCAACACAACAATAACATTGTTAACTCAACACAACAATAACATTGTTAACTCAACAAAACAATAACATCGTTAACTCAACACAACAATAACATCATTAACTCAACACAACAATAACATTGTTAACTCAACACAACAATAACATCGTTAATTCAACACAACAAGAACAATGTTAACTCAACACAACAATAACATTCTTAACTCAACACAACAATAACATCGTTAATTCAACACAACAAGAACATTGTTAACTCAACACAACAATAACATTCTTAACTCAACACAACAATAACATCGTTAATTCAACACAACAAGAACATCATTAACTCAACACAACAAGAACATCATTAACTCAACACAACAAGAACATTGTTAACTCAACACAACAATAACATCGTTAACTCAACACAACAAGAACATTGTTAACTCAACACAACAAGAACATTGTTAACTCAACACAACAATAACATTGTTAACTCAACACAACAAGAACATTCTTAACTCAACAAAATAATGTGAATACTGGTCACATCCACAAATGGCACCCTATTTCCTATAGACGGCACTACACAGAGCCCTATGGTCCCTATGGTCCCTACATAACATTGGTCCCTCAACCCTATATAGCCCTATGGTCCCTATATCAACCCAATGGTCCCTATTGTCCCTAACTGGGCCCTACATAGAACATTGTCCCTATATATCCCAATAACCCTAACTCCCAACAATCCCTATGGTCCCTATGGGCCCTATATATCCCTTGTTCCCTCAACCCAACATATCCCATGGTCCCTAATATCCAACAATGGTCCCTTGTTATAGCCCTACCCTATATATCCCTATGGTCCCTATATATCCCATTGTCCCTAACTCAACCCTATATAGCCCATTGTCCCTAACCCAATATAGCCCTATGGTCCCTAACCCTATATAACCATAACATCCCTTAATCCCAATGGTCCCTATGGGCCCTATGGTCCCTATGGGCCCTATAACCCTTGGTCCCTATATATCCCTATGGTCCCTATGGGCCCTATATAGCCCTATGGTCCCTATATAGCCCTATGGTCCCTATGGGCCCTATATAGCCCTATGGTCCCTATGGGCCCTATATAGCCCTATGGTCCCTATATATCCCTATGGGCCCTATATATCCCTATGGTCCCTATATAGCCCTATGGTCCCTATATATCCCTATATATCCCTATGGTCCCTATATATCCCTATATATCCCTATATATCCCTATATATCCCTATGGTCCCTATATATCCCTATATATCCCTATGGGCCCTACATATCCCTATATATCCCTATATATCCCTATGGTCCATATATATCCCTATGGTCCCTATATATCCCTATATATCCCTATGGGCCCTACATATCCCTATATATCCCTATATATCCCTATGGTCCCTATATATCCCTATGGTCCATATATATCCCTATGGTCCATATATATCCCTATGGTCCCTATATATCCCTATGGGCCCTATATAGCCCTATGGTCCCTATATATCCCTATGGGCCCTATATATCCCTATGGTCCCTATATATCCCTATGGACCCTATATATCCCTATGGGCCCTATATAGCCCTATGGTCCCTATATAGCCCTATGGGCCCTATATATCCCTATGGACCCTATATAGCCCTATGGGCCCTATATATCCATATGGTCCCTATATAGCCCTATGGGCCCTATATATCCCTATGGGCCCTATATATCCCTATGGTCCCTATATATCCCTATGGTCCCTATATAACCCTATGGGCCCTATATATCCATATGGTCCCTATATAGCCCTATGGGCCCTATATATCCCTATGGGCCCTATATATCCCTATGGGCCCTATATATCCCTATGGTCCCTATATATCCATATGGTCCCTATATATCCCTATGGGCCCTATATATCCCTATATATCCCTATATATCCCTATAGTCCCTATATATCCCTATGGGCCCTATATATCCCTATGGGCCCTATATATCCCTATGGGCCCTATATATCCCTATGGTCCCTATATATCCCTATATATCCCTATATATCCCTATGGTCCCTATATATCCCTATGGGCCCTATATATCCCTATGGGCCCTATGTTTAGCATTTCAGAGAGTATCAAAGATAATATCAAAGAGAGTATCAAAGATAATATCAAAGATAATATCAAAGAGAGTATCAAAGATAATATCAAAGAGAGTATCAAAGAGAGTATCAAAGATAATATCAAAGATAATATCAAAGAGAGTATCAAAGATAATATCAAAGAGAGTATCAAAGATAATATCAAAGAGAGTATCAAAGATAATATCAAAGAGAGTATCAAAGAGAGTATCAAAGATAATATCAAAGATAATATCAAAGAGAGTATCAAAGATAATATCAAAGAGAGTATCAAAGAGAGTATCAAAGATAATATCAAAGAGAATATCAAAGATAATATCAAATAGAGTATCAAAGATAATATCAAAGAGAGTATCAAAGAGAGTATCAAAGATAATATCAAAGATAATATCAAAGAGAGTATCAAAGATAATATCAAAGAGAGTATCAAAGATATCAAATAGAATATCAAAGAGAGTATCAAAGAGTATCAAAGATAATATCAAAGATAATATCAAAGAGAGTATCAAAGATAATATCAAATAGAGTATCAAAGAGTTTCAAAGGAGAGTATTAAATATACTATCAAATAGAGTTTCAAAGAAAGTACCAGAGAGAGTATCAGAGGGAGTTTCTTTGTTGAACATCTTGTTTATTAGTTTGTTAAAGAGAGATGATGAGGGGTGTCTTACTGTACACCTGCTGATGTCATGATCACATCGCCTGGAGCATAGTCCTCCCCCAGGAAACTACAGGGACAGGAGCTCCTGTTGGGATCACACACACGCGCACGCGCACGCACACGGACGCGCACGCGCACGCACACGCACGCACGCACGCACGCACGCACGCACGCAAACGCACGCACACACACACACACACACACACACACACACACACACACACACACACACACACACACACACACAGACATACATACAAACATACAAACACATACAACATACATACAGAAACATGCACGCACACACGGATACACACACACACACACGGATACAAACACACACACAACGGATACACACACATGCACACACACGGATACACACACACACACACACATACACACACACACACGGATACGCACACACGGATACACACACACGGATACACACACACGGATATACACACACACACACACACACAACATACATAGAAACATGCACACACGGATACACACACACGGATACACACACACGGATACACACACACACACGGATACACACACACACACACGGATACACACACACACACAGATACACACACACACACGGATACACACAACACACACACACACGGATACGCACACACGGATACACACACACGGATACACACACACACACGGATACACACACACAGACACACGGATACGCACACACGGATACAAACACACGGGATACACACACACGGATACACACACACGGATACACACACACCCCACACACGGATACACACACACGGATACACACACACGGATACACACACGGATACACACAAACACATACACACATGCATACAAGAAACATGCAACACACGGATACAAACACACACACACACACACACACCACACACACGGATAACACACACACACACACACGGATACACACACACACACACACACACACACACACGGGACACACACACACACACACACACACACACACACACACACACACACACACACACACACACACACACACACACAGAGAAAACACACAAACACGAACCATCAAACATGTGAAGACACAGAAACACACCAGAAGGCAGTTGTAACATAGAACTGTTTGGTGCTAAACAAGCCATCAAGCTGAGCCTTTTCTATCGACTCCACATCTCAACTGAACTCATTCTAAGGGAAATAAATACTGGTTTTGTTGTTGTTGTTGATTGGAGATACATTGAAGATCTTATCAAAATCACCTGCATAATCTGAGTTGAGGCAGCAGGGTAGTCT
>NW_026286960.1:0-18600 GCF_023373465.1 Oncorhynchus keta | reverse complement strand
AGGAGTAAGGCTTCTCTCCCTTATGTATGCGTTGGTGACATTTTAGGATTGCTCTGTTGGGAGAAACCCTTCCCACAGTCAGAGCAGGAGTAAGGCTTCTCTCCTGTGTGTGTCGCTGGTGACATTTTAAGTGGATCTGTTGAGAGAAACCCTTCCCACAGTCAGAGTGGTGAGTAAGGCTTATCTCCTGTGTGTGTACGTTGGTGTGTTTTTAAAATTGCTCTGTTGAGAGAAACTCTCCCCACAATCAGAGCAGTAGTAAGGTTTCTCTCAGTGTGCATTTTCTGATGAACTGTCAGAGTCCTTGATGTTATGAAACTCCTCCCACAGTCAGAACAGAAGTAAGGCTTCTCTCCTGTGTGTTTCTCTGATGAACTCTTAGCCCAGTTGATGTTGTGAAACATTTTCCACAGTCAGAGCAGTAGTAGGCTTTCCCCTGTGTGTATACGTTGGTGTGTTTTAAGTTTGCTCTGATGAGAGAGAACGCTCCCCCACAGAGCAGGGTAAGGTTTCTCTCTCCAGTGTGCACTCTCTGATGAACTGTCAGAGCCTGTGATGTTTTAAACTCTTCCCACAGTCAGTACAGGAATACAGATTCTCTCCTGTGTGTATTTTTAGGTGTATTTTTAGTTTTGATAGAAATGGGAAAAATCTCCTCACAATGTGGGCAGGGATGAGACAGGGATGAGACTCAACATGGTCTCTGTGTGAGCTCTTGGTATTTTCCTGCTGTTACAGCTCTCTGGATGTAGATAAATATTAGGACACACTCTTTGTTTTTGAATAAAATCAAATGGTACTGAGCTGTGATGCTTTAACAACAAATTAAGACATACATTAAAAAGAGGAGCCAGTCAGTTCCCGACCCTCCTCATCCTCACTGTTGCTGGCCTTCTCAGACTCTACTGTTACCTCCTGAAGTAGCTGAGACCTGAATACAGGGGGAATAAAGCTATCACTGCTGCTGGCGTCTACCCCTCCTGAAGTAGCTGATAAAGACCTAATCGCACCCTCCTCACCAGGCTACACCTTTCGACTCAATCATAGGTATCTCCATTTTAAAACAGATTTTGCCATTTCTACACACTCTTTGTTTGAATAAAATCAAATATTTACTATTTAATTTAAAATAACGTCTTCATATCTCACTGCTGCTGGCCTTCTCAATCAATGCTTTCAATGTCACGTGGTTAATAAATTATATCTAAATTAAAAATTATTCAATTCAAATGTTCCCGACCCTCCTATACTGCTGCTGGCCTTCTCAGACTCTACTGTTACCCTCCTGAAAGCTGAGACCTGAAGTACCAAGAGACCCTGCTGCTGGCCTTCTCAACTCTACTGTTACCTCAAGTAGCTGAGACTCACTGCCCGACCCTCCTCATCCTCACTGCTGCTGGCCTTCTCAGACTCTACTGTTACCCTCCTGAAGTAGCTGATAACAGGCTACACCATCAACATATTTCTCCATTTGGGTGGCAGATTATCCTGCCATTTCTACTGATCTGCGTGTCAGTTATGGTTTTCATGGAACCTTTACATTTAATTTAAAATAACGTCTTCATATCTCAAATCAATGTCACGTGGTTAATAAATTATATCTAAATTAAAATTATTCAATTCAAAATGTTACTTATATTGTCAATATGTAAAAACAGCCTACATAAAGCCAACAATAGAAACACTGCAGCCTGCATGTAGAACATATTTCTTATGAAAATAAATATTCTATAAATCACATTGGCTATGCATGGCCTGACTGCAAGGAACTTTAAACATTGCATCCAACTAGTCATTTGGTCTGGCCTGTGCTGGCAAACTTGCAACATTGTATAAAATATTCTGGGCCCTCAAGAGTTCCCTTGGCCAGTGAGCTCAGGAAAGACAGACACAGCTGTAGGCTATTTGCGCAAGGGATGAGAAGTAATCAGGTAGGCCTATTTTATGATGTTAAACCGGATCAGAGCATGACATTTTTCCCCTTTCATGCTGAGTCATTATCGAAAGGAAGAGAGCTGAAAATATGAGTAAAATAGTCTACATTGAGGAACTATTGTCATTCTCACTGGTTGTAAAAACAGACTTTGTTTACTTGCTGTTTGAGGTGAAGAAAAATGACTTTGAGAAACTCCACAGCACAGTGATGGTGAGTTAAGACAAATCAAAATTGGAAAGAAGTTGAAGGTGCTCAAGCAATGTGAGTAGAGGTGCAACCTAAAAATGTGTCAATATCATTGTACAGGTAAAGGTGCAACACTCTCACCATTTAAAAAAATCGTAGTTTTGTTAAGCAAGTTTTAAAGATTGACGTTTCGGTCTTCAATGCCCTTCAAACAGCAATATTTTAAACTTGCTTAATTAAAATTTGAAAAAGTGATTGAGTGAGAGTTGTGCCTTTTCCTGTCCAATGAGTTAAGACATTCAGAAATATTATCAGATCCTACCTGGGCACATTTATAGGCCTACATTTACACATAGGCCAGGTTGCCTATAGGCCTACTTCTATGTGTAATCATGTCAAGTAGCCTGTAGGCCTACTTCTATGTGTAATCATGTCAAGTAGCCTGTAGGCCTACTTCTATATGTAATCATGTCAAGTAGCCTGTAGGCCTACTTCTATGCTTAATCAGGCCAGGTAGCCTATAGGCCTACTTCTATGCGTAATCAGGCCAGGTAGCCTATAGGCCTACTTCTATGCTTAATCAGGCCAGGTAGCCTTTAGGCCTACTTCTATGCTTAATCAGGCCAGGTAGCCTTTAGGCCTACTTCTATGCTTAATCAGGCCAGGTAGCCTATAGGCCTACTTCTATGCTTAATCAGGCCAGGGCCTAGCGTAATCAGGCCAGGTGCTTCTATGCTTAATCAGGCCAGGTAGCCTATAGGCCTACTTCTATGCTTAATCAGGCCAGGTAGCCTATAGGCCTACTTCTATGCTTAATCAGGCCAGGTAGCCTATAGGCCTACTTCTATGCTTAATCAGGCCAGGTAGCCTATAGGCCTACTTCTATGCTTAATCAGGCCAGGTAGCCTATAGGCCTACTTCTATGTGTAATCATGTCAAGTAGCCTATAGGCCTACTTCTATGTGTAATCATGTCAAGTAGCTTATTGGCCTACTTCTATGTGTAATCAGGCCAGCTAGCCTATAGGACTACTTCTATATGTAATCATGTCAAGTAGCCTATAGGCCTACTTCTATGCTTAATCAGGCCAGGTAGCATAGGTGTGTGTCCTTACTCGAGATTGTCTATTGTTTGGAGCGCTCCTGTCAATGAATAAATTGACAACTCGTAAATGCAATGAAATAAACCAAAACATTTTTCTCACAAGTGTAGCCAAGGTTGTTCCTTTGCAAACAAAATGTAAACTCTTACATTGACAACAGTAAGACTGTTGTAATAATAATATATTGAATTCATTACCATAATTAAACAAACATTGTAGATTAGAAATTCTGTGAATTAACAGTAAAAGTACTACTGGTGATACTGGTGTGCCATCACCACGGCCTCTGCAATGGACTAGTCCACTCAGACAGGCAATGGACTAGTCCACTCAGACAGGCAATGGACTAGTCCACTCAGACAGGCAATGGACTAGTCCACTCAGACAGGCAATGGACTAGTCCACTCAGACAGGCAATGGACTAGTCCACTCAGACAGGCAATGGACTAGTCCACCCAGACAGGCAATGGACTAGTCCACCCAGACAGGCAATGGACTAGTCCACTCAGACAGAATGGACTAGTCACTCAGACAGGCAATGGACTAGTCCACTCAGACAGGCAATGGACTAGTCCACTCAGACAGGCAATGGACTAGTCCACTCAGACAGGCAATGGACTAGTCCACTCAGACAGGCAATGGACTAGTCCACTCAGACAGGCAATGGACTAGTCCACTCAGACAGGCAATGGACTAGTCCACTCAGACAGGCAATGGACTAGTCCACTCAGACAGGCAATGGACTAGTCCACTCAGACAGGCAATGGACTAGTCCACTCAGACAGGCAATGGACTAGTCCACTCAGACAGGCAATGGACTAGTCCACCCAGACAGGCAATGGACTAGTCCACTCAGACAGGCAATGGACTAGTCCACTCAGACAGGCAATGGACTAGTCCAGACAGGCAATGGACTAGTCCACTCAGACAGGCAATGGACTAATGGACTGGACTTGTCCACTCAGACAGGCAATGGACTAGTCCACTCAGACAGGTGTCTTGTCTTGTCCACCATACATTATTTTATTTATTTATTTATTTATATGGATATATATGCCACTGGACTCGACTAAAAACATATTGGTCGACCAACAGCCTATCGACCAATTGACTAAATGGGTCAGCCTTAAAAGGCTATCCAACAACCTCAGCCAAAGGCAAAATTATGAGTCATATCATCCTCCACTCACTATTACAAGGGTTAGTAACTACAGACTCATTTCATATCATCCTCCACTCACTATCACAAGGGTTAAGGGACTCAGTCACTATCACAATGGTTAGTCACTCATCATATCATCCTCCACTCACTATCACAAGGGTTAGTAACTACACAGACTCATTTCATATCATCCTCCACTCACTATCACAAGGGTTAGAAACTACACAGACTCATTTCATTATCATCCTCAACAACTCACTATCACAAGGGTTAGTAACTAAGACTCATTTCATATCATCCTCCACTCACTATCACAAGGGTTAGTAACTACAGACTCATTTCATATCATCCTCCACTCACTATCACAAGGGTTAGAAACTACACACTCATTTCATATCATCCTCCACTCACTATCACAAGGGTTAGAAACTACACAGACTCATTTCATATCATCCTCCACTCACTATCACAAGGGTTAGAAACTACACAGACTCATTTCATATCATCCTCCACTCACTATCACAAGGGTTAGAAACTACAGACTCATTTCATATCATCCTCCACTCACTATCACAAGGGTTAGTAACTACAGACTCATTTCATATCATCCTCCACTCACTATCACAAGGGTTAGTAACTACACAGACTCATTTCATATCATCCTCCACTCACTATCACAAGGGTTAGTAACTACACAGACTCATTTCATATCATCCTCCACTCACTATCACAAGGGTTAGTAACTACAGACTCATTTCATATCATCCTCCACTCACTATCACAAGGGTTAGTAACTACAGACTCATTTCATATCATCCTCCACTCACTATCACAAGGGTTATAAACTACACAGACTCATTTCATATCATCCTCCACTCACTATCACAAGGGTTAGTAACTACACAGACTCATTTCATATCATCCTCCACTCACTATCACAAGGGTTAGTAACTACAGACTCATTTCATATAATCCTCCACTCACTATCACAAGGGTTAGTAACTACAGACTCATTTCATATCATCCTCCACTCACTATCACAAGGGTTAGTAACCACAGACTCATTTCATATCATCCTCCACTCACTATCACAAGGGTTAGTAACTACACACTCATTTCATATCATCCTCCACTCACTATCACAAGGGTTAGTAACTACAGACTCATTTCATATCATCCTCCACTCACTATCACAAGGGTTAGTAACTACAGACTCATTTCATATAATCCTCCACTCACTATCACAAGGGTTAGTAACTACAGACTCATTTCATATCATCCTCCACTCACTATCACAAGGGTTAGTAACTACAGACTCATTTCATATCATCCTCCACTCACTATCACAAGGGTTAGTAACTACAGACTCATTTCATATCATCCTCCACTCACTATCACAAGGGTTAGTAACTACACAGACTCATTTCATATCATCCTCCACTCACTATCACAAGGGTTAGTAACTACACAGACTCATTTCATATCATCCTCCACTCACTATCACAAGGGTTAGTAACTACAGACTCATTTCATATCATCCTCCACTCACTATCACAAGGGTTAGTAACTACAGACTCATTTCATATAATCCTCCACTCACTATCACAAGGGTTAGTAACTACACAGACTCATTTCATATCATCCTCCACTCACTATCACAAGGGTTAGTAACTACACAGACTCATTTCATATCATCCTCCACTCACTATCACAAGGGTTAGTAACTACAGACTCATTTCATATCATCCTCCACTCACTATCACAAGGGTTAGTAACTACAGACTCATTTCATATAATCCTCCACTCACTATCACAAGGGTTAGTAACTACACAGACTCATTTCATATCATCCTCCACTCACTATCACAAGGGTTAGTAACTACACAGACTCATTTCATATCATCCTCCACTCACTATCACAAGGGTTAGTAACTACAGACTCATTTCATATCATCCTCCACTCACTATCACAAGGGTTAGTAACTACAGACTCATTTCATATCATCCTCCACTCACTATCACAAGGGTTAGTAACTACAGACTCATTTCATATCATCCTCCACTCACTATCACAAGGGTTAGTAACTACAGACTCATTTCATATAATCCTCCACTCACTATCACAAGGGTTAGTAACTACACAGACTCATTTCATATCATCCTCCACTCACTATCACAAGGGTTAGTAACTACAGACTCATTTCATATCATCCTCCACTCACTATCACAAGGGTTAGTAACTACACAGACTCATTTCATATCATCCTCCACTCACTATCACAAGGGTTAGTAACTACACAGACTCATTTCATATCATCCTCCACTCACTATCACAAGGGTTAGTAACTACAGACTCATTTCATATCATCCTCCACTCACTATCACAAGGGTTAGTAACTACAGACTCATTTCATATCATCCTCCACTCACTATCACAAGGGTTAGTAACTACACAGACTCATTTCATATCATCCTCCACTCACTATCACAAGGGTTAGTAACTACAGACTCATTTCATATCATCCTCCACTCACTATCACAAGGGTTAGTAACTACAGACTCATTTCATATCATCCTCCACTCACTATCACAAGGGTTAGTAACTACACAGACTCATTTCATAGAACTTTAAAACACTGGTAGTTTGTCTACTTCACCTCTTTAGTCTCCTCTCTGATCACTCCAGACAGACCAGTCATTCAGGGATATGTGTTGTCAAAACTACAGAATTAAACCTATTAATAGACTGGGTCAAAACGTATGGCGGTCTATTACTCCTGCTCTTACCATGAGTAACAGATGTCCCAATCTTCTCCTCCTCTTCTTCATCTTTAATGTTGACATTCAGCTCCAGTGTTTGACTGCAGTCTTCCAGCTTCACTGATGCCATCTCTGGACCCTGCAGTGCAAACTGGGCTCCACTGTCACAATCAGGACCCAGTGACTGTAGGTTTGGACTCAGTGTGGAAGGAGAGAGGCAGGATGGGTTTGTCCTCACTGTTGATGTTACCGGCCTCAGACTTAATTCTAGTCGGCCTGTAGTAATAAAGAGAAACGGACACAAAAAGTCTTGAAAGTTCTGGCACTTTTATTTTCAAACTATATTAGATCAGGTATATTAGATCAGGTATATTAGATCAGGTATATTAGATCAGGTATATTAGATCAATCATGAACAAACCATTCAATTCATTTCAAAGGAAACACAAGGTTCACACTATAAATTAGTCTGCACAACGTAAATGCACTAAACCTAAAGTAGATTTCCTAAATTCACACACAGTGCATTCAGAGAGTATTCAGACCCCTTGACTTATTCCACATTTTGTTACATTACAGCTTTATTGTAAAGGATGAAATTGTGTCCAATTGTCCACCCCCAATCAATCTACAGACAATACCCCATAATGACAAAGTAAAAACAGCTATGTAGAATTTTTGGCAAATGAAAATCACATTAACATATTATTCAGACCCTTTTACTCAACACTTTATTGAAGCACCTTTGGCAGTGATTACAGCCTGGAGTCTTCTTGGGTATGAAACTACAAGTTTGGCACATCTGTATTTGGGGAGTTTCTCCCATTCTTCTCCATAAAGCCTCTCAGGCTCTGTCAGGTTGGATGGTGAGCATCACTGCACAGCCATTTTCAGGTCTCTCCAGGGATGTTCGATCTGGTTCAAGTCCGGGTCTGGCTGGGCCACTCAAAGACATTCAGAGACTTGTCCCAAAGCTACTCCTGCATCGTCTTGGCTGTGTGCTTAAGATCGTTGTCCTGTTGGAAGGTGAACTTTCACCCATGTCTGAGGTCCTTAAAAGGTTTAGGAAGAGTCGATCCTGTCTCAGAGCTCTACAGACAATTCCTTCAACCTCATGGCTTGGTTTTTGCTCTGACATACACCATCAACTGTGGGACCTTATATAGACAGGTGTGTTCCTTTCCAAATCATGTCCAATCAATTGAATTTACCACAGGTGGACTCCAATCAAGTTGTAGAGACATCTCAAGGATGATCAGTGGAAACAGGATGTTTCAGTCTCACAGCAAATAGTGTGCAATGATTTTTCTTATTTTACAAATTTGCAAAAAAAAAAAAAACTTATGGAAGATTGAAGGAAAAAGGAATAAGGCTCTGAAAAGGGTCTGAATACTTTCCGAACGCACTGTAAGGAACTGGCCATTCGTTCTCATTCTGAGAAATACGGTTGGCCACTGATTTAAAATCTGAACAAAGTGGACAGGCTAACATGCTTTTCAAACAGTTGGAGACATAAGGGTGTGTTCATAACAACTTGATTATTGACTGTTAGAAATGCAGTGTATTTGACCTTTTAATTGTACAAGGTTTATTTATAGAACAAATGTACATATCTTGAATCTGAAGATACAGCTGTATGATACCATATCGCCCAGCCCCAATGGAGAACATTAGGTAGAGTACAATACACGTTATACTGCTTACTCGGTACAAACTAAACTTTTCTTTCCTGTACTCTGCTGTAGTTCTTTCCAACCTTGTGAAATATTAACTATGTTTCCAAAAAACTTGTCCAGTGACTTTTTTTTTTTTTCTGTGACATTTAAACGTTTGCATAAAAACAGATCAGACAATTGCCAGCTAGGTTGTTTCCATTTAACAATCTTGTGTTGAATTGGTCCACTCACACTGACACTCACTGACTTAGACGGCGTCGTGAAGAAGGCAGTGCGCCTATTTGACCTCAGGAGGCTGAATTCGGCTACAAGGCTTATTTATGCACAATCGAGATCCTGAATCACCGCCTGGTGCCGACAATGCTCCGCCCTCAGATCTCCAGGGTAGTGAGGGACTGCACAAGCATCACCGGGGCAAACTACCTGCCCTCCAGGACACCTACACCACCCGTTGTTACAGGAAGGCCATAAAGATCATCAGCTATCACAGAAGGCGAGGTCATTTTGGGTGCATCAAAGCTGGGACCGAGGGTGAAAAACAGGCTTCTATCTCAAGGCCATCAGACTGTTAAACAGCCACCACTAACATTGCTGCCCACACTGTCATTGACACTGACCCAACTCAGCCATTTTAATAATGGGAAATGATGTAAATATATCACTAGCCACTTTAAACAATGCTACATTATACAATGTTACTATACATTATTCATCTCATATGCATATGTATATACTGTAACTAAACTGCATCCCTTATGTACTCTGCTCATAGCCACTTTAACTATGCCACTTTGTTTACTTTGACACTCATCTCATATGTATATACTGTACTCGATACCATCTATGTATGCTGCTCTGTAAAACATTGTCCATGTACATATTCCTTATCCCTTACACTGTGTATAGACATTTTTGGGGTGAAAACTTGTTGGTTATCACTGCATTGTCGGAACTAGAAGACAAGCATTTCGCCAGCTAGGTCTGCTAACCATGTGTGTAACAAATAAAAGTGGATTTTGTTTTGATAAAAACAGCTGTACTTAATGATGCAACCCGTACCGTCAAAATGATCCACAAACATTATTATATATATATATTTTTTTAACACTTTCTATCCTCAAATGCTAACATTTTTTGAGCTTTTGAACATTTCTCCTGCCGTCCAAGTCAAAAATGACATCCAAAGACATCGGTCTGTGTTTACTGGGGTGTATCCTAGGATCGGCCTGCAATGGAATTTTATGAATGTCCATCCATGTGGAAGGCCTAGCGTTTGTAAAACAGTCAGTTGCATTGGCTTTATTAGTCCTGGTTCCTGTGACTAATCATGTTGTCTATTTAAGAGCTGAATAGACCCATCAGCTACCCAACTCTATCAGGAGTTATCCTGAACCTATTGGCAATGAGAATCAACTCTATCAGGAGTTATCCTGAACCTATTGGCAATGAGAATCAACTCATCAGGAGTTATCCTGAACTATTAGCAAATGAGAATCAACTCTATCAGAGTTATCCCTGAGTCTATTGGCAATGGAGAATCAACTCTATCAGGAGTTATCCTGAGTCTATTGGCAATGAGAATCAACTCTATCAGGAGTTATCCTGAGTCTATTGGCAATGAGAATCAACTCTATCAGGAGTTATCCTGAGTCTATTGGCAATGAGAATCAACTCTATCAGGAGTTATCCTGAGTCTATTGGCAATGAGAATCAACTCTATCAGGAGTTATCCTGAGGTCTATTGGCTTATGAGAATCAACTCTATCAGGGCCTGAACCTGATGTGAATCAACTCTATCAGGAGTTATCCTGAACCTATTGGCAATGAGGAATCAATATCAGGAGTTATCCTGAACCTATTGGCAATGAGAATCAACTCTATCAGGGTTATCCTGAACCTATTGGCAATGAGAATCAACTCTATCAGGAGTTATCCTGAGTCTATTGGCAATGAGAATCAACTCTATCAGGGTTATCCTGAGTCTATTGGCAATGAGAATATGTGTTTAACACAGAGGAAATGCAGAAGTATTAATTTATTGCTGTGATCATCTCTCAAAATGTACAGAGAAACCACTGATGATCATGACAATTTGCTGACGGGGTTCAACGGGGTTCACGTTAGCTGACGGGAATATCCCTCTAGTGGTGTGGGGGCTGTGCTTTGGCAAAGTGGGTGGGGTTATATCCTTCCTGTTTGGCTCCTGTCCGGGGTGTCCTCGGATGGGGCCACAGTGTCTCCCTCCTGTCTCAGCCTCCAGTATTTATGCTGCAGTAGTTTGTGTCGGGGCTAGGGTCGGTTTTGTTATATCTGGAGTACTTCTCCTGTCCTATTCGGTGTCCTGGTGAATTTAAGTGTGCTCTCTCTAATTCTCTCTTTCTTTCTCTCTCTCTGAGGACCTGAGCCCTAGGACCATGCCTCAGGACTACCTGACATGATGACTCCTTGCTGTCCCCAGTCCACCTGGCCATGCTGCTGCTCCAGTTTCAACTGTTCTATTTACTATTATTCTGACCATGCTGGTCATTTATGAACATTTGAACATCTTGGCCATGTTCTGTTATAATCTCCACCCGGCACAGCCAGAAGTGGACTGGCCACCCCCACATAGCCTGGTTCCTCTCTAGGTTCTTCCTAGGTTTTGGCCTTTCTAGGGAGTTTCCTAGCCACCGTGCTTCTACACCTGCATTGCTTGCTGTTTGGGGTTTTAGGCTGGGTTTCTGTACAGCACTTTGAGATATCAGCTGATGTACGAAGGCAATATAAATACATTTGATTTGTTGTAAACTCTACATAGTTGTGTTCTGTGGGTGTCACTGAGTAGGCTGAACAATCATAGGTAAGACTGTAGAGTGCAATATGAATGTCAACACAAAACAAAGACCTCCATACTCAACTGGTGGACCTCGTCCAGATCCAGGAAATGGGGTCAATACGACCACAGAACCCAAAAATATATATAATAATACTTTTGGGTTGCAAAAAAAATGTTGCCCCCATCGCAAATGTATAGAATTGAGTATTATTACATTTAAACCTGCCAACAAGAGGTTTGTGAAAATGTTGTGGTTGCAAGTTGGGGGTTTGTTACGCAATAAAAATGACCATATCCATCTGGACTTTTGCCACCTAGGAAATGTGTGTGACTGGACCTTCTCAAATAGTACTGGAGAACCCCTGTAATAGACTGACTGGGAAGGTGATTTTTGAGTCAAAGTCCTGCAATAAGAGCTAAGACATTAATATGTGTTAACTCTTGGTAATTGTATTCTGTGGGTGTCACCTGTTTCCTGGTGCACAATCCAACCAGTTTCATAAGTACATATAAAAATGTCCCAATGCAAATTATGCGTCTAATTACATCCACAGTGGGATTTCAAACGTTCTGTT
The DNA here is from genome assembly GCF_023373465.1 of Oncorhynchus keta. NCBI lineage: Eukaryota > Metazoa > Chordata > Actinopteri > Salmoniformes > Salmonidae > Oncorhynchus > Oncorhynchus keta. Next base: position 6,388 of record NW_026286960.1, on the reverse strand, counting down.
CTGTCTATTTTCAAATTAATTCATTATTGTAATGCATTTTAAATTAAGTTACATTCCAAACATGTTTAGCGTTTCTAGTCCAAATATGACACGATTCCATTAATTTGAATCAATTTGCATCATTTTCAATGAGAGCGAAACGCAAATTCCACTATTGTGGCTAATCGTTATTGTAGCTATCTTCACATACGTAGGGACAAGCAGGGAGACGGAGACGTTGTACGATCAGATATAAATGTATTATGTAGAACAAACTTGCCTCTGATTCTAAGGAATCGTGTCAGTTCTATTCAGAGGTTTCTATCTGCAACTTTCAAACGTTTTTGTACTGAACATCCCAGAACACGACTGAGTTAAGTACGAACAATGAAAGCCTCACAATTGAAAACGTGTGGTGGACACCGCGCTGTGTGCTTGTAAAACATTTGTTATCACGTTCTTCACTCACTCGGTTTGACATAACCACAAAACCTTTCCCAAACGTGGTAATACATTGACAGATTTGGTTTTTTTTAACATGTTATGACGTTCTTTCGATATTAGTGCTATTACATACCTGTAGAAACAACGATAAACGGACAGCACAGTTCTGGCCTTTTCTTTATTCCGAAGAATGGTGGGCGCCAACCCGGAACTTCCTGTCCCCCCACTACCACAGTGCAACAGCGACATTATTGGACTGATGGACTAACTACTACTAAACCATGTTGAATATAAAAGTGAGATTGATTATCTCGACAAATAAACCTTGTTTTAAAAAACTAAAGTGTTGTCTGTTTTAGTGTCTAAGTTTTTCAACTCATTACATATGTATTGTAGATGATCTCTGTGGAAGGCCAAGAAGATCATCAAGAACCTCAGCCACCAGAGCCACGGCCTGTTCACTCTGCTACCATGTAGCAAGCAGAAGTGACACAGGTGCATCAAAGCTGGGACAGAGAAAATGAAACCGCTTTTATCTCCAGGCCATAAGACTGTTAAACAGTCATCACTGATTTGATTTAGATAACACTGGTGAATAGCAAATTGGCTTATTCCAATGTGTAGAATGTTGTGAATGCTCATTTCAACTTCCTGTCTAGGTTTCAGAAACAAACTAAATATGTCACTTGAAACATCGTTTTATTGTAAATTCATTATACAAAGTTTGACCAGCATAAAATCATGTTCAAACTTTATTTTTCATTCTTGAATCAATTTAGTTGGCTTGATTTGGTTTCCCAAACACATTAATTATCAATGACTAACATATTAGGATCTAGTTTTGAAAAGACAATAAATAAATACATGAAGTCGTTTCATAGCTTGTTTTCCATTAAAGAAATAGTCAGTTGGTAGTAAAGAATGATCCTAAACTAGTGGATCATTGGTCTAATGAACACTGGTCTAATGAACACTGGTCTAATGAACACTGATCTAATGAACACTGATCTAATGAACATTGGTCTAATGAACACTGGTCTAATGAACATTGGTCTAATGAACATTGGTCTAATGAACACTGGTCTAATGAACACTGGTCTAATGAACACTGGTCTAATGAACACTGGTCTAATGAACATTGGTCTAATGAACACTGGTCTAATGAACACTGGTCTAATGAACACTGGTCTAATGAACACTGGTCTAATGAACATTGGTCTAATGAACACTGGTCTAATGAACACTGGTCTAATGAACATTGGTCTAATGAACACTGGTCTAATGAACACTGGTCTAATGAACACTGGTCTAATGAACACTGGTCTAATGAACACTGGTCTAATGAACACTGGTCTAATGAACACTGGTCTAATGAACACTGGTCTAATGAACACTGGTCTAATGAACACTGGTCTAATGAACATTGGTCTAATGAACACTGGTCTAATGAACACTTTGGTCGATAACAACACTGGTCTAATGAACATTGGTCTAATGAACGTGGTCTAAGAAACACTAGCCTAGCCGAACACTGGTCTGAACACTGGTCTAATGAACATTGGTCTAATGAACACTGGTCTAATGAACATTGGTCTAATGAACATTGGTCTAATGAACATCTGGTCTAATGAACACTGGTCTAATGAACACTGGTCTAATGAACACTGGTCTAATGAACATTGGTCTAATGAACACTGGTCTAATGAACACTGGTCTAATGAACACTGGTTTAATGAACATTGGTCTAATGAACATGGTCTAATGAACACTGGTCTAATGAACGCATTGGTCTAATGAACACTGGTCTAATGAACACTGGTCTTAATGAACACACTGGTCTAATGAACATTGGTCTAATGAACACTGGTCAATGAACATTGCTCGTGTTTCTTGACCCAAGCAAGTCTCTTCTTCTTACTGTCCTTTAGTACTGGTTTCTTCGCAGACATTTGACCATGAAGCCTGATTCACACAGTCTGCTTTGAACAGTTGATGTTGAGATGTGTCTGTTGTTTGAACTCTGTGAAGCATTTATTTGGGCTGCAATTTCTGAGGCTGGTAACTCTAATGAACTTATCCTCTGCAGCAGAGGTAACTCTGGGTCTTCCTTTCCTGTGGCGGTCCTCATGAGAGCCAGTTTCATCAAAACGCTTGATGGTTTTGCGACTGCACTTGAAGAAACTTTCAAAGTTCTTGGCATTTTCAGTATTGACTGACCTTCATGTCTTAAGGTAATGATGGACTGTCATTTCTCTTTGGTTATTTGAGCTGTTCTTGCCATAATATGGACTTGGTCTTTTACCAAATAGGGCTATCTTCTGTATAGGTATATTGATTGAGGGATCAATATCTTGTCACAACACAACTGATTGGCTCAAACGCATTAAGGAAAGAAATTCCACAAATGAACTTTTAAGAAGGCTCACCTGTTAATTGAAATGCATACCAAGGTGACTACCTCATGAAGCTGGTTGAAAGTACCAGGGTGTTAAGCTGTCATCAAAGACAAGGGTGGCTATTTAAAGAATCTCAAATATAAAATATATTTTGATTTGTTTAACACTTTTTTGTTACTACATGATTCCATGTGTTATTTCATAGTTTTGATGTCTTCACTATTATTGAGAATGTAGAAAATAGTAAAAATAAAGAAAAACCCTTGAATGAGTAGGTGTTATAAAACATTTGACCAGTAGTGTGTATGTGTATATCTATATCTATATATTTGTGTGCAGCTTTATTAACTCAATATTTTTTTTTACATTGTTTGTAAACTGATATGTGACACGTATTAATGCCAAAATAACATTTTTATTTTTAGCTAAAACAGGTGGGGCTCAAAACAGGCTCTGTTCCACCTGCCTGAATGAAGCGTCACCACTATTATCACTGCGCTGTTCAACCATATAAAAGCACAACAAAGTCCAAATGGGAAAACAATGTTAGATATGTAGTTTATTTATCCAACAACAATGTGTTCTCACTGTGCTTTAGTTGAGTTTGCATTAATAGTACATGGTGCAAGTTGTAAACGCTGTTCAATTAGGTTCTGACAGATTATTTTTAACAATTATGATCTCACAGACATATAACCTGGTCGTCCTGGAACAAGCACCCTTCTCTGATTACATAAGATAATTATAGTTACAGTAACGCCCAAAATGTCCATGGATGTTTTATTTGTTTAAAGGTTGAATAAATACTATTACATTAGTTTATTAAGATAGTCTTCATCACATGACCATGAGGAGGCGCATACCGGTCAAGCATCGTCCAGGTTAGGGAGGGTTTGGCCGTCAGGGATGTCTTTGTCTCATGGTGCTCAGCGACCTCATGTGGCGCCGGGGTGACTGCAAGCTGACTTGCACGGTCAGTTCAACAGTGTTTCTCCGACACATTGGTGCGGCTTGGCTCTTGGGTTAAACGAACAGTGTGGTTTGGCTCTCGACCTTTGCCAAGTCTGTAGGGGAGTTGCAGCAATGAGAAAAAAAATCGTAACTACCAATTGGATATCACAAAAAAAGGAGGTAACGCCAGGGGCCAGAAGAGTGTGAATACATTGACCATAATGTCAATCCAGCATGACTTCTGTCACGTTCAAAACAACTGGAAAGTCAGAACTGGGAAATCTCAGACTTCAGTGAGTTCAAGACAACTGGGAACTCGGATAAAACTCCAACTGGTGAAAATACAGAACAAAAAAACATTTTGAACGGTCATCCAACTCTGAATTCCAATTCTGGAACTCTGGCCTCGTTCTAGAGCCTACAAGAAGGACCGCCGCGTCACCTTCCTGTTCAAGTGAGCACAGCACAACAAGGTGAGTCCAAAAATGTCTTGTATGCTGCTGCATAAATGATGTAATATGCCAGGGAGACATGAATACTGTAGCTAAGAAAGTAATACTAAGTGTATGTTGTGTAGTAAGATGTCAGTAGCCCCTGTGCCTCACCCTATTTTCAACACAATTGGATGGAAGACCCCAATGATTCAGGAAACTTTGATTCCCCATCACTAGAAACAATTAACAAAAAACCTGATGTTAAAATAAATGTACTTTCAAAATGTTTCATTGTGTGTGGTCACTGAATGCACACTCATTGTTTTGCAGCATGGGGAATGGGTGAGGTCACTAAGTATACATTCTTCTTCTATGGTGTTTATTGGTAGTGTGCAAACCAACATTAACTGTACATCACTGCCACATTCTGGCCTGGAGTGGGATAGAGACATGTGGTTCTGTCCTGGTGACATCACAGGGTCAGAGAGAACTCCTGATTGTAGTCATACCAAAACACCCCAGGCACTCAGCCCATAAGAACCATTCATACTGTCAGATCTAATATGAAGAACTGAATACAACCATAAGAACCATTCATACTGTCAGATCTAATATGAAGAACTGAATACAACCATAAGAACCATTCATACTGTCAGATCTAATATGAAAGAACTGAATACAATATAAGAAACATTCATACTGTCAGATCTAATACAGAAGAACTGAATACAACCATAAGAACCATTCATACTGTCAGATCTAATATGAAGAACGAATACAATTATAAGAACCATTCATATCTGTCAGATCTAACATGAAATAACTAACTTTAAAAGAACCATTTGACAGTACACATTCATGTACAATTGAATGTTTTTTTAACCATAAGAAAATTATTATTTATTTATTAATGAAAAGATCTGGATTAAAGAGTTGCAGCTATAAGAACATGTTCGCATCATCAATGACAAAAAATATTAATCTGGTTTTAAAGTGCAAACTGAATAAACAATTCATACTTGTCAGATCATAACCTGAAATAACTAACCTTAAAAGAAAAAGAGTTTGACCAGAGTAAATCAATCCCCCGAATGTTTTTAAATTGTTTATTGATCATCCACCATCTCAATCTACAGACATGTTGTGTCTTTTTCAGCTCATTACCACAGAGAACTGATCATCACACCATCTCTATCTGATACATGTGTCTACTAGCTCATTACCACAGAGAACTGATCATCACACCATCTCTATCTGATACATGTTGTGTCTACCAGCTCATTCCCACAGAAAACTGATCATCACACCATCTCTATCTGATACATGTTGTGTCTACCAGCTCATTCCCACAGAAAACTGCAGAGGAAGCAGCACCACCAGCCTCATAGAGGGTATTCCACCCTAAGGGCAAATCCAAGGTCATCTCAATGTCTTTACAGTAGAAGCTAACAAAACACACCAAAACTGACAAGATGCTCACTGATCAGTAAAGTAGAGAGGCTAAAATTCTATAACGCTCCCTTTTCTCACAGTGAGAAACAACAGGAATACAATAGAGTATACTATGATTTCTGGAGAGTTAAGTGATGTAATGACTTTAATTTTAGCTGGTCTGAGAGAACGGATGCGGCTTCTCTCCTTTATGTATACGTTGGTGTGTTGTTAAGGTATACAATCTGGAGAAACTCTTCCCACAGTCAGAGCAGTAGTAAGGCTTCTCTCCTGTGTGTGCTCTTTTATGAACTTTTACATCAGTTGATGTTGTGAAGCACTTACCGCATTCAGAGCAGGAGTAAGGCTTCTCTCCTTTATGTATAAGTTGGTGTGTTTTTAAGTTACCCAGTTGGGAGAAACTCTTCCCACACTCAGAGCAGCAATAAGGCTTCTCTCCTGTATGTATTCGCTGGTGGCATTTTAAAATATCCAATCGGATGAAACTCTTCCCACAGTCAGGGCAGGAGTAAGGCTTCTCGCCTGTATGTATTCGCTGGTGACATTTTAAGTGGTTCTGTTGAGAGAAACTCTTCCCACAGTCAGAGCAGCAGTAAGGCTTCTCTCCAGTATGAATATGTTGGTGTTTTTGTAAATGGATCTGTTGAGAGAACCTCTTCCCACAGTCAGAGCAAGAGTAAGGCTTCTCTCCAGTGTGCACTCTCTGATGAATTGTCAGAGTTCCTGATGTTG
>NW_026286959.1:0-6248 GCF_023373465.1 Oncorhynchus keta | reverse complement strand
AATACCCCATAATTACAAAGTGAAAACAGGCTTTTAGAAATGTAGGGACATTTATTAGAACCCCCCCCCCCCCAGAAATGCCTTATTTTCATAAGTATTCAGAAATTTTGCTATGAGACTTGAAATTGAGCTCAGGTGTATCCTGTTTCCATTGGTCATCTTTGAGATGTTTCTACTTGATTGGAGGTCACCTTTGGTAACTTCAATTGATTGGACATGATTTGGAAAGGCACCTTTCTATAGAAGGTCCCACAGCTGACAGTGTATGTCAGAGCAAAAAACAAGCCATGAGGTGGAAGAAATTGTCTGTAGAGATCCGAGACAGGATTGTATCGAGGCACAGACCTGGGGAAGGGTACCAAAACATTTCTGCAGCATTGAAGGTCCCCAAGAACACAGTGGCCTCCATCATTCTTAAATGGAAGAAGTTTGGAACAACCAAGACTCTTCCTAGAGCTGGTCGCCCGGCCAAACTGAAAAATCGGAGGAGAAGGGCCTTGGTCAGGGAGGTGACCACAAACCTGATGGTCACTCTGACAGAGCTCCAGAGTTCCTCTGTGGAAATGGCAGAACCTTCCAGAAGAACAACCATCTCTACAGTACCCCACCAATCAAGCCTTTATGGTAGAGTGGCCAGACAGAAGCCACTTCTCAGTAAAAGGCACATTACAGCCCGCTGGTAGTTTACCAAAAGGTACCTAAAGGACTCTCAGACCATGAGAAACAAGATTCTCTGGTCTGATGAAACCAAGATTGAACTCTTTGCCTTGAATGCCAAGCATCACATCTGGAGGAAACCTGGCACCATCCCTACAGTGAAGCATGGTGGTGGCAGCATCATGTCTGGAGGACACCTAGCACCATCCCTATGGGGAAGCATGGTGATGGCAGCATCATGTCTGGAGGACACCTGGCACCATCCCTACGGTGAAGCATGGTGGTGGCAGCATCATGCTGTGGGGATTTTTTTCAGTGGCAGGGACTGGGAGAGAGTCAGGATTGAGGGAAAGATGAACAGAACAAATTACAGAGAGATCCTTGATGAAGTCCTGAGCGCTCTGGAGCAGGTTCTCAGACTGGGTTGAAGGTTCACCTTCCAACAGGACAACGACACTAAGCACACAGCCAAGACAACACAGGAGTGGCTTCGGGACCAGTCTCTGAATGTCCTTGAGTGGCCCAGCCAGAGCCCGGACTTGAACCCAGTTGAACATCACTGAAGAGACCTGTAAATAGCTGTACAGCAACGCTCCCCATCCAACCTGATAGAGCTTGAGAGGATCTGCAGAGAAGAATGGGAGAAACTCCCCAAATACAGTTGTGCCATGCTTGTAGCGTCATACCCAAGAAGACTGGAGGCTGTAATCACTGCCAAAGGTGCTTCAACAAAGTACTGAGTAAAGAGTCTGAATACTTATGTAAATTTCAGTTTTTTATTTAGAATAAAATTGTAAAAATTTGTAAAAAACTGTTTTGCTTTGTCATTGTGGGGAATTGTGTGCAGATTGATGAGGAAAAAAATACAATTGAATCCATTTTAGAATAAGGCTGTAACGTAAAACAAAATGTGGAAACAGTCAAGGGGTCTGAATACTTTCCAAATAGACTGTAAGTGTATTTATTATTTATTATTAGTTCCTGCCACTTCCTGGGGTTTATTATGGATCCCCATTAGTTCCTGCCACTTCCTGGGGTTTATTATGGATCCCCATTAGTTCCTGCCACTTCCTGGGGTTTATTATGGATCCCCATTAGTTCCTGCCACTTCCTGGGGTTTATTATGGATCCCCATTAGTTCCTGCCACTTCCTGGGGTTTATTATGGATCCCCATTAGTTCCTGCCAAGTCAGCAGCTACTCTTCCTGGGGTTTATTATGGATCCCCATTAGTTCCTGTCAAGGCAGCAGCTACTCTTCCTGGGGTTTATTATGGATCCCCATTAGTTCCTGTCAAGGCAGCAGCTACTCTTCCTGGGGTTTATTATGGATCCCCATTAGTTCCTGCCAAGGCAGCAGCTACTCTTCCTGGGGTTTATTATGGATCCCCATTAGTTCCTGCCAAGGCAGCAGCTACTCTTCCTGGGTTTATTATGGATCCCCATTAGTTCCTGCCAAGGCAGCAGCTACTCTTCCTGGGGTTTATTATGGATCTCATTAGTTCCTGCCAAGGCAGCAGCTACTCTTCCTGGGGTTTATTATAGATCCCCATTGGTTCCTGCCAAGGCAGCAGCTACTCCTTCCTGGGGTTTATTGGGTGGATCCCCATTAGTTCCTGCCAAGGGACAGCAGCTACTCTTCCTGGGGTTTATTATGGATCCCCATTGGTTCCTGCCAAGGCAGCAGCTACTCTTCCTGGGGTTTATTATGGATCCCGATTAGTTCCTGCCACTTCCTGGGGTTTATTATGGATCCCCATTAGTTCCTGCCACTTCCTGGGGTTTATTATGGATCCCCATTAGTTCCTGCCACTTCCTGAGGTTTATTATGGATCCCCATTAGTTCCTGCCAAGGCAGCAGCTACTTTTCCTGGGGTTTATTATAGATCCTCATTAGTTCCTGCCAAGGCACCAGCTACTCTTCCTGGGGTTTATTATAGATCCTATTAGTTCCTGCCAAGGCAGCAGCTACTCTTCCTGGGGTTTATTATAGATCCCGATTAGTTCCTGCCAAGGCAGCAGCTCCTCTTCCTGGGGTTTATTATGGATCCCCATTAGTTTCTGCCACTTCCTGGGGATTATTATTATGGATCCCCATTAGTTCCTGGCAAGCTTTCCTGAGGTTTATTATGGATCCCCATTAGTTCCTGCCAAGGCAGCAGCTACTTTTCCTGGGGTTTATTATAGATCCTCATTAGTTCCTGCCAAGGCACCAGCTACTCTTCCTGGGGTTTGTTATAGATCCGATTAGTTCCTGCCAAGGCAGCAGCTACTCTTCCTGGGGTTTATTATAGATCCCGATTAGTTCCTGCCAAGGCAGCAGCTCCTCTTCCTGGGGTTTATTATGGATCCCCATTAGTTTCTGCCACTTCCTTGGGATTATTATGGATCCCCATTAGTTCCTGCCAAGGCAGCAGCTACTCTTCCTGGGGTTTATTATGGATCCCCATTAGTTCCTGCCAAGGCAGCAGCTACTCTTCCTGGGGTTTATTATGGATCCCCATTAGTTCCTGCCAAGGCAGCAGCTTCTCTTCCTGGGGTTTATTATAGATCCCCATTGGTTCCTGCCAAGGCAGCAGCTACTCTTCCTGGGGTTTATTATGGATCCCCATTAGTTCCTGCCAAGGCAGCAGCTACTCTTCCTGGGGTTTATTATAGATCCCCATTAGTTCCTGCCAAGGCACCAGCTACTCTTCCTGGGGTTTATTATGGATCCCCATTAGTTCCTTCCAAGGCAGCAGCTACTCTTCCTGGGGTTTATTATGGATCCCCATTAGTTCCTGCCAAGGCAGCAGCTACTCTTCCTGGGGTTTATTATAGATCCCCATTGGTTCCTGCCAAGGCAGCAGCTACTCTTCCTGGGGTTTATTATGGATCCCCATTAGTTCCTGCCAAGGCAGCAGCTACTCTTCCTGGGGTTTATTATGGATCCCCATTGGTTCCTGCCAAGGCAGCAGCTACTCTTCCTGGGGTTTATTATGGATCCCGATTAGTTCCTGCCACTTCCTGGGGTTTATTATGGATCCCCATTAGTTCCTGCCACTTCCTGGGGTTTATTATGGATCCCCATTAGTTCCTGCCACTTCCTGAGGTTTATTATGGATCCCCATTAGTTTCTGCCAAGGCAGCAGCTACTTTTCCTGGGGTTTATTATAGATCCTCATTAGTTCCTGCCAAGGCACCAGCTACTCTTCCTGGGGTTTATTATAGATCCGATTAGTTCCTGCCAAGGCAGCAGCTACTCTTCCTGGGGTTTATTATAGATCCCGATTAGTTCCTGCCAAGGCAGCAGCTCCTCTTCCTGGGGTTTATTATGGATCCCCATTAGTTTCTGCCACTTCCTGGGGATTATTATGGATCCCCATTAGTTCCTGCCACTTCCTGAGGTTTATTATGGATCCCCATTAGTTCCTGCCAAGGCAGCAGCTACTTTTCCTGGGGTTTATTATAGATCCTCATTAGTTCCTGCCAAGGCACCAGCTACTCTTCCTGGGGTTTATTATAGATCCGATTAGTTCCTGCCAAGGCAGCAGCTACTCTTCCTGGGGTTTATTATAGATCCCGATTAGTTCCTGCCAAGGCAGCAGCTCCTCTTCCTGGGGTTTATTATGGATCCCCATTAGTTTCTGCCACTTCCTGGGGTTTATTATGGATCCCCATTAGTTCCTGCCAAGGCAGCAGCTACTCTTCCTGGGGTTTATTATGGATCCCCATTAGTTCCTGCCAAGGCAGCAGCTACTCTTCCTGGGGTTTATTATAGATCGCGATTAGTTCCTGCCAAGGCAGCAGCTACTCTTCCTGGGGTTTATTATGGATCCCCATTGGTTCCTGCCAAGGCAGCAGCTACTCTTCCTGGGGTTTATTATAGATCCCCATTAGTTCCTGCCAAGGCACCAGCTACTCTTCCTGGGGTTTATTATAGATCCCGATTAGTTCCTGCCAAGGCAGCAGCTACTCTTCCTGGGGTTTATTATAGATCCCGATTAGTTCCTGCCAAGGCAGCAGCTCCTCTTCCTGGGGTTTATTATGGATCCCCATTAGTTCCTGCCACTTCCTGGGGTTTATTATGGATCCCCATTAGTTCCTGCCAAGGCAGCAGCTACTCTTCCTGGGGTTTATTATGGATCCCCATTAGTTCCTGCCAAGGCAGCAGCTACTCTTCCTGGGGTTTATTATAGATCCCGATTAGTTCCTGCCAAGGCAGCAGCTACTCTTCCTGGGGTTTATTATGGATCCACATTAGTTCCTGCCAAGGCAGCAGCTACTCTTCCTGGGGTTTATTATGGATCCCCATTAGTTCCTGCCGAGGCAGCAGCTACTCTTCCTGGGGTTTATTATGGATCCCCATTAGTTCCTGCCAAGACAGCAGCTACTCTTCCTGGGGTTTATTATGGATCCCCATTAGTTCCTGCCAAGGCAGCAGCTACTCTTCCTGGGGTTTATTATGGATCCCCATTAGTTCCTGCCAATGCAGCAGCTACTCTTCTGGGGTTTATTATGGATCCCCATTAGTTCCTGCCAAGGCAGCAGCTACTCTTTCCTGGGGTTTATTATGGATCCCATTGTTCCTGCCAAAGCAGCAGCTACTCTTCCTGGGGTTTATTATGGATCCCCATTAGTTCCTGCCGAGGCAGCAGCTACTCTTCCTGGGGTTTATTATGGATCCCCATTAGTTCCTGCCAAGACAGCAGCTACTCTTCCTGGGGTTTATTATGGATCCCCCATTAGTTCCTGCCAAGGCAGCAGCTACTCTTCCTGGGGTTTATTATGGATCCCCATTAGCTCCTGCCACTTCCTGGGGTTTATTATGGATCCCCATTAGTTCCTGCCAAGGCAGCAGCTACTCTTCCTGGGGTTTATTATGGATCCCCCATTAGTTCCTGCCAAGGCAGCAGCTACTCTTCCTGGGGTTTATTATGGATCCCCATTAGTTCCTGTTAAGGCAGCAGCTACTCTTCCTGGGGTTTATTATGGATCCCCCATTAGTTCCTGCCAAGGCAGCAGCTACTCTTCCTGGGGTTTATTATGGATCCCCCATTAGTTCCTGCCAAGGCAGCAGCTACTCTTCCCGGGGTTTATTATGGATCCCCCATTAGTTCCTGCCAAGTCAGCAGCTACTCTTCCTGGGGTTTATTATGGATCCCCCATTAGTTCCTGCCAAGGCAGCAGCTACTATTCCTGGGGTTTATTATGGATCCCCATTAGTTCCTGCCAAGGCAGCAGCTACTCTTCCTAGGATTTAGTTATGGATCCCCATTAGTTCCTGTCAAGGCAGCAGCTACTCTTCCTGGGGTTTATTATGGATCCCCATTAGTTCTCTGCAAGGCAGCAGCTACTCTTCCTGGGGTTTATTATGGATCCCCATTAGTTCCTTCCAAGGCAGCAGCTACTCTTCCTGGGGTTGATTATGGATCCCCATTAGTTCATGCCAAGGCAGCAGCTACTTTTCCTGGGGTTTATTATGGATCCCCATTAGTTCCTGCCAAGGCAGCAGCTACTCTTCTTCATGGGTGCCCAAGCTGTGTGCAAGTATTTTAAAACAGACAGCTCGGTCAATGCCTCTTACAAAAAACAAGTAGTGATGAAGTCAATA
>NW_026286958.1:0-5454 GCF_023373465.1 Oncorhynchus keta | reverse complement strand
TGCTTGGGTGGTGTTGCCCCTTGCTTAGGATGGTTGCCCCTTGCTTAGTGGTGTTGCCCCTTGCTTGGTGGTGTTGCCCCTTGCTTGGTGGTGTTGCCCCTTGCTTGGTGGTGTTGCCCCTGTTTGTGGTGTTGCCCCTTGCTTGGTGGTGTTGCCCTCGGTGGTGGTTCTTGGTGGTGTTGCCCCTGGCTTGGTGGTGTTGCCCCTTGCTTGGTGGTGTTGCCCCTTGCTTAGTGGTGTTGCCCCTGGCTTAGTGGTGTTGCCCCTTGCTTAGTGGTGTTGCCCCTTGTAGTGGTGTTGCCCTTGGCTTGGTGGTGTTGCCCCTTGCTTAGTGGTGTTGCCCCCCCTTGGCTTGGTGGTGTTGCCCCTTGCTTGGTGGTGTTGCCCCTGGCTTAGTGGTGTTGCCCCTTGTAGTGGTGTTGCCCCTTGCTTGTGGTGTTGCCCCTTGCTTAGTGGTGTTGCCCCTTGCTTAGTGGTGTTGCCCCTTGCTTTAGTGGTGTTGCCCCTTGCTTGGTGGTGTTGCCCCTTGCTTAGTGGTGTTGCCCCCTGGCTTAGTGGTGTTGCCCCTGTGGTGTGCCTTGTGGTGTTGCCCCTTGCTTGGTGGTGTTGCCCTTTTAGTGGTGTTGCCCCTTGCTTGGTGGTGTTGCCCCTTGTAGTGGTGTTGCCCCTTGCTTGGTGGTGTTGCCCTGGCTTAGTGGTGTTGCCCTGGCTTAGTGGTGTTGCCCTGGCTTGTGGTGTTGCCCCTTGCTTGGTGGTGTTGCCCTGGCTTAGTGGTGTTGCCCCTTGCTTGGTGGTGTTGCCCCTGCTTAGTGGTGTTGCCCTGCTTGGTGGTGTGCTTAGTGGTGTTGCCCCCTGGCTTACTGGTGTTGCCCTTGCCCTGGTGGTGTTGCCCCTTGCTTGGTGGTGTTGCCCCTTGCTTGGTGGTGTTGCCCTGGCTTAGTGGTGTTGCCCCTGGCTTAGTGGTGTTGCCCCTGGCTTACTGGTGTTGCCCCTGGCTTAGTGGTGTTGCCCCTGGCCCCTGGCTTAGTGGTGTTGCCCCTTACTTGGTGGTGTTGCCCCTGGCTTGGGTGTTGCCCTGGCAGTGGTGTTGCCCCTGGCTTAGTGGTGTTGCCCCTGGTGGTGTTGCCCCTTGCTTAGTGGTGTTGCCCCTTGCTAGTGGTGTGGTGCCCCTGGCTTAGAGATGGTGCCCCTGCTGGTGGTGTTGCCCCCTGGCTTAGTGGTGTTGCCCTGGCTTAGTGGTGGTGCCCCTTGCTTGGTGGTGTTGCCCCTGGCTTAGAGATGGTGCCCCTTGCTTGGTGGTGTTGCCCCTGGCTTAGAGATGGTGCCCCTTGCTTGGTGGTGTTGCCCCTGGCTTAGAGATGGTGCCCCTTGCTTGGTGGTGTTGCCCCTTGCTTAGTGGTGTTGCCCCTTGCTTAGTGGTGTTGCCCCTTGCTTTGTGGTGTTGCCCCTTGCTTGGTGGTGTTGCCCCTGGCTTAGTGATGTTGCCCCTTGCTTAGTGGTGTTGCCCCTGGCTTAGTGGTGGTGCCCCTTGCTTGGTGGTGTTGCCCCTTGCTTAGTGGTGTTGCCCTGGCTTGCCCCAGTGGTGGTGTTGCCCCTGGCTTAGTGGTGTTGCCCTGCTTGTGGTGTTGCCCGTTGGTGGTGTTGCCCCTTGCTTGGTGGTGTTGCCCCTGGCTTGGTGGTGTTGCCCCTTGCTTGGTGGTGTTGCCCCTTGCTTGGTGGTGGCCCCTTGTAGTTGCCCCTTGCTTAGGTGTTGCCCCTGGCTTAGTGATGTTGCCTGCTTGAGTGGTGTTGCCCCTTGCTTAGTGGTGTTGCCCCTTGCTTGGTGGTGTTGCCCCTGGCTTGGTGGTGTTGCCCTTGCTTGTGGTGTTGCCCCTTGCTTGGTGGTGTTGCCCCTTGCTTGTGGTGTTGCCCCTTGCTTAGTGGTGTTGCCCCTTGCTTGTTGTGGTGTTGCCCCTGTGGTGTTGCCCCTGTGGGTGTTGCCCCTTTGTAGTGGTGTTGCCCTTGCTTGGTGTGTTGCCCCTTGCTTGAGTGGTGTTGCCCTTGCTTAGTGGTGTTGCCCCTTGCTTGGTGGTGTTGCCCCTTGCTTAGTGGTGGCCCCTGGCTGTGGTGTTGCCCCTTGCTTGAGTGGTGTTGCCCCTGGCTTGGTGGTGTTGCCCCTTGCTTAGTGGTGTTGCCCCTGGCTTAGTGGTGTTGCCCCTGGCTTAGTGGTGTTGCCCCTTGCTTGTGGTGTTGCCCCTTGCTTGGTGGTGTTGCCCCTGAAGCTGGTGTTGCCCCTAGTGGTGTTGCCCTGTGGTGTTGCCCCTTGCTTGTGGTGTTGCCCCTTGGTGTTTGGTGGTGTTGCCCCTTGCTTAGTGGTGTTGCCCCTGGCTTGGTGGTGTTGCCCCTGGCTTGGTGGTGTTGCCCCTTGCTTGAGTGGTGTTGCCCTGGTTTAGTGGTGTTGCCCCTGGCTTAGTGGTGTTGCCCCTGGCTTAGTGGTGTTGCCCCTTGCTTGGTGGTGTTGCCCCTGCTTGGTGGTGTTGCCCCTGCTTAGTGGTGTTGCCCCTGGCCCCTGGTAGTGATTGCCCCTTGCTTAGTGGTGTTGCCCCTTGCTTAGTGGTGTTGCCCCTTGCTTGGTGGTGTTGCCCCTTGCTTGGTGGTGTTGCCCCTGGCTTGGTGGTGTTGCCCCTTGCTTAGTGGTGTTGCCCCTTGCTTAGTGGTGTTGCCCCTTGCTTAGTGGTGTTGCCCCTTGCTTGGTGGTGTTGCCCCTGGCTTGGTGGTGTTGCCCCTTGCTTAGTGGTGTTGCCCTGGTGTTGCTTAGTGGTGTTGCCCCTTGCTTAGTGGTGTTGCCCCTTGCTTAGTGGTGTTGCCCCTGGCTTAGTGGTGGTGCCCCTTGCTTGGTGGTGTTGCCCCTTGCTTAGTGGTGTTGCCCCTGCTTAGTGGTGTTGCCTCTGGTGCTTAGTGGTGGTGTAGTGGTGTTGCCCCTTGCTTGTGTGGTGTTGCCCCTGGCTTAGTGGTGTTGCCTTAGTGGTGTTGCCCCTTGCTTGGTGTTGCCCCTGGCTTAGTGGTGTTGCCCCTGGCTAGTGGTGTTGCCCCTGCTTAGTGGTGTTGCCCCTTGCTTGGTGGTGTTGCCCCCTTGCTTTGTGGTGTTGCCCCTTGCTTAGTGGTGTTGCCCCTTGCTTAGTGGTGTTGCCCCTTGCTTGGTGGTGCCCCTTGCTTAGTGGTGTTGCCCCTTGCTTAGTGGTGTTGCCCTTGCTTAGTGGTGTTGCCCCTTGCTTAGTGGTGTTGCCCCTGCTTGGTGGTGTTGCCCCTTGCTTGGTGGTGTTGCCCCTGGCTTAGTGGTGTTGCCCCTGGCTTAGTGGTGTTGCCCCTTGCTTGGTGGTGTTGCCTTGTGGTGGTGCCCCCCTTGCTTGGTGGTGTTGCCCTGGGTGGTGTTGCCCTTGCTTAGTGGTGTTGCCCCTTGCTTGGTGGTGTTGCCCCTGGCTTGGTGGTGTTGCCCTTGCTTAGTGGTGTTGCCCCTGGCTTGGTGTTGCCCCTTGCTTAGTGGTGTTGCCCCTTGCTTAGTGGTGTTGCCCCTTGCTTAGTGGTGTTGCCCCTTGCTTAGTGGTGTTGCCCCTTGCTTAGTGGTGTTGCCCCTGGCTTAGTGGTGTTGCCCCTTGCTTAGTGGTGTTGCCCCTTGCTTGGTGGTGTTGCCCCTGGCTTGGTGGTGTTGCCCCTGGCTTAGTGGTGTTGCCCCTTGCTTAGTGGTGTTGCCCCTTGCTTGGTGGTGTTGCCCCTTGCTTAGTGGTGTTGCCCCTGGCTTAGTGGTGTTGCCCCTTGCTTAGTGGTGTTGCCCCTTGCTTGGTGGTGTTGCCCCTTGCTTGGTGGTGTTGCCCCTGGCTTGGTGGTGTTGCCCTGTTGCCCCCTGGTTTAGGTGTTGTGTTGCCCCTTGGCTTAGTGGTGTTGCCCCTTGCTTGGTGGTGTTGCCCCTTGCTTGGTGGTGTTGCCCCTGGCTTAGTGGCCCCTGGTGTGCCCCTTGCTTGGTGGTGTTGCCCCTTGCTTGGTGGTGTTGCCCCTTGCTTAGTGGTGTTGCCCCTGGCTTAGTGGTGTTGCCCCTTGCTTGGTGGTGTTGCCCCTGGCTTAGTGGTGTGCCCCTTGCTTAGTGGTGTTGCCCCTGGCTTAGTGGTGTTGCCCTTGCTTAGTGGTGTTGCCCCTGGCTTGGTGGTGTTGCCCTTGCTTGTGGTGTTGCCCCTTGCTACTGGTGTTGCCCCTTGCTTAGTGGTGTTGCCCTTTGCTTGGTGGTGTTGCCCCTGGCTTGAGTGGTGTTGCCCCTTGCTTGGTGGTGTTGCCCCTGGTTTAGTGGTGTTGCCCCTGGCTTGCCCCTTAGTGGTGTTGCCCCTGTTAGTGGTGTTGCCCCTTACTTAGTGGTGTTGCCCCTGGCTTAGTGGTGTTGCCCCTGGCTTAGTGGTGTTGCCCCTGGCTTAGTGGTGTTGCCCCTTGCTTGTGGTGTTGCCCCTGGCTTAGTGGTGTTGCCCCTTGCTTAGTGGTGTTGCCCTTGCTTAGTGGTGTTGCCCTGGCTTGCTGTGGTGTTGCCCCTTGCTTGGTGGTGTTGCCCTTTGCTTAGTGGTGTTGCCCCTTGCTTGGTGGTGTTGCTGCCCCTTGCCCCTTAGTGGTGTTGCCCCTTGCTTAGTGGTGTTGCCTTGCTTAGTGGTGTTGCCCCTTGCTTGAGTGTGGTGTTGCCCCTGGCTTGGATGGTGCCCCTTGCTTGGCCCCTTGGTGGTGTTGCCCCTTACTTAGAGATGGTGTTGCCCCTTGCCAGTGGTGTTGCCCCTTGTTGTGGTGTTGCCCCTTACTTAGTGGTGTTGCCCCTTGCCCCTTGGTGGTGTTGCCCCTGGCTTGGTGGTGTTGCCCCTGGCTTGGTGGTGTTGCCCCTGCTTTGTGGTGTTGCCCCTTGCTTTAGTGGTGTTGCCCCTTGCTTAGTGGTGTTGCCCCTTGCTTGGTGGTGTTGCCCCTTGCTTGCCCCTGCTTAGTGGTGTTGCCCCTTGCTTAGTGGTGTTGCCCCTTGCTTAGTGGTGTTGCCCCTTGCTTGGTGGTGTTGCCCCTTGCTTGGTGGTGTTGCCCCTTGCTTGGTGGTGTTGCCCCTTGCTTTGTGGTGTTGCCCCTTGCTTGGTGGTGTTGCCCCTTGCTTGGTGGTGTTGCCCCTTGCTTAGTGGTGTTGCCCCTTGCTTGGTGGTGTTGCCCCTTGCTTGGTGGTGTTGCCCCTTGCTTAGTGGTGTTGCCCCTTGCTTAGTGGTGTTGCCCCTTGCTTAGTGGTGTTGCCCCTTGCTTGGTGGTGTTGCCCCTTGCTTGGTGGTGTTGCCCCTTGCTTGGTGGTGTTGCCCCTTGTAGTGGTGTTGCCCCTTGCTTAGTGGTGTTGCCCCTTGCTTGAGTGGTGTTGCCCCTGGCTTGGTGGTGTTGCCCTGGCTTGAGTGGTGTTGCCCCTTGCTTAGTGGTGTTGCC